>NC_087216.1:58622881-58637881 GCF_015104395.2 Macrobrachium nipponense
AGAGAGAGAGAGAGTAATTCTCAGTAACCCTAATACGCTTTAAATACTACATTTCTCTTCGTTAACCAACATATTCCTGATTGGCTTTTGTCTTTACCAACGTTGTTCCGAAAGGAAACTGGAACCATTACTTCTCAAGAAAACAATTTGATTCGGTACCAGAATTCCGTCTTTGTTCTTTCGATAAACCGCGCTGCCTAATGGCCTTCCCGTCTGAATAGCAACGGACCTTCGTCTCTGTTTCGCTAATCAGAGAGAGGGAATGGCCTTTCGTTCAAAACCTCAGTTGTTGCAACCTGTTCAATGCCGTTCGTTTCGTGGTACATTTATGCCGTTCTGTCAAAGCGAATTGTTCAGACTGTTTACGGTATCAGAAATTATATTTAAAGGGACATCTTTTCATATAAAATCAATATATATTCTTCTTATAAGAGATGAAATACAAACATACGAAGAGAACTCTGGTTTGACAATTGAATCGAGGCGTTTACAAATATTTATATATGCGTCATGAGAGGAAAGTGTTTTTTATTAATTTAATTCGGGTGTTTATAGTTTTGGAAATATTAAACTGGAATTAAATATTTATATGCCATATGAATATTTTCCGTTTTGAGTCAGTGCTTGTCTACGCATTTAGTATGCTTGCATATTTGAATAGTAACATTTCAAGACACATAATATCTTGATTTGCCAATAGCTACTGAGCACCTGTACTTAGCAATGACCATATATCAATGAACACACAAAGTCCTGTCTATCCTTCAGCTTTACTTTATAATATATTATATATATATATATATATATATATAATATTAGATATATATATATTATAATAAATATAAACTAAAAAGATTTGTAATAATAATAAAAAATAATAATAGTCATAAAAATAGACGACAGACAAGAAGTCGTCTAATGAGAAAAGATTTCGTGACACGATCGCCGTTGCAGATTTGAGCAGAAATTCTCACTGTATGCAAAAATAAAATTAAAAGTTTCGTCTCCTTATATATAGTCACATGAGAACAAGATCTTGCGTCCCAAAATAGGGCCTCACTAGACACAGGCTTCAAATTTTACGGATAAGAATAAGTGAATATCTAAGTACACCTTTGTTGATCTTAAAATCCCTCAGGTTTAGGGTCCATTCTTTTGTCAGTATTACGTCGTGTTGAAAAAAAATGCATAACTTTCAAAAGGCGGCAAGCATCATATCTACAAAAACGTCGGCTCGTGCGCTGTTCAATATTCAAAGGAACGAGTTACGCCCTCTGAGCCGATGAGTTCAAAGCGGAAGGAAGATTGGCCACAATAAGAAGAAGAAGAAGACGTGAACCAGAAGGAGAAGTGTGGAAACACTTCATTCGATTTGTTCTCGCTCTGAATCCCGCGGGATCCGACTCTCAAGGTCCGGACGTGACATGGAAAACGAACCGCCGTAAGGGGACTCGCCAGGAATAAGCTGAAAGGGGATCGTTTCTTATCAGTAATAAGGTTTTCTCGATTATCTCGCCCCACTCCTCCCAACTCTGCCTACTACTCCTTCTTTCCACTGGCCCCCGCAAGTGTGAGAAATGGTCTTAACCTTTAGCAATACATCTGAGAATTTCTGACGTCACGAGTCGAAGAATTTATCAGGAATATGTTAAAATATTTTGTAACTTAGAAAATTATTTTTTATCTTTTCCTTCATATATTTTTCCTCCCACCCTTTTTCCTTTGAATTAATTTTTTTTTTCCTGATTTTAAATTTTGGGATTGACTCTCATCAGTCCTTGTGCCTAAAGGTTTCTTCAACGGAAGTTAATATAGGTGATATGGATATTTTAAAATTGAATATTTTATTTTACCTTATTTTTAAAATATATGGTTATATATATATATATATATTATATATATATATATATATATATAATATATATATAATATATATATATGTGTGTGTGTGTGTGTGTGTGTGTGTGTGTGTGTGTATGTATGTATGTGTGTAAATTTACTGAAAACGAAAGGAATCTTGGTTATGTTCTCCAATAACTTTCTCTATTCTGTCGGGTCGAGATGCACATAAAGTAAAACAATATAACTGACAAATCTTTGGTAGAATAGGGCCTACATAAACAATTTCGCGGGATTCAAAAAAAAAAAAAAACAAAAGAACTGATCATGGAAGGTTTGTGGATAATTTTGTAAGCATTTCATCAATCAAAGAAGTTTGGCAAATTATCCTGTAATTTATATCACAGCAATGACTTAATAAAGAGAGCAACTTAATATAAGGTATTTATAATTATTTACCCCCCATAAAAGCAATGGAAAAAAGTTAATGTGGTACATATTTTATGATGGAATGAGCATAAAGGTTTACTAACAGTAACAATTCCAGTTTGCATACAATATTCCGCCATTGCCGTTACCTAGTCATAGCTACTTGTAGTCCTCAGTCTTACCAGAGAAGATTTCACGTTCATCGACTTTTATACTGATTTACATCATCTATTAATTTACAGTAATATTTAGGAGCCTCTGAACCACTGCCAATCGTTTTCAGGAAAATAAAATTCATTTGACTAAATTCTCGGTCTAGCCAAAATATACTCATTAAAAATGCTTGCAGTAAATTACAATCTTCACAAATTTTCTTGAGATTCACCGTGTTAAAGTATATTCGCCATTATCCACTCTTACTAAATGTAGGTAAAAAGTAAAAACTCTACAACTAGGATAGAAGCGTTTTTGAAGAAGTATTCGTCATAGCTAATAAAAACCAATTTTGCTTACTCGAGGAGTAAGCCTACAAACTACCTTGTTGTTGTTGATCTTGTAGGGGGTGGAGGTGGGGAAAGGTCTATGGCAGAGCCTAAAAAGGTCTGACAAAGGTGTTCTGCGTTGAGTTAGAGATAAAGGAATTTTCGGATAGGATATTTAAGATTTTGTTATTAGAAAAGAAAAGTAAACAATAATGGGCATGTTAAACAGTACAGACGGATTATTTCTAATAAAATATAACATATTCATTTTAATTTTTGTTGGTGAAACAAGTCTATTTGACTATAGATTTTTTAGCACATTTTAACTATTTGGTGTACTGAGTTTAGGGTATGTTTCTGTCCGATTATTTTGTGTTTCCACTTATAACTGAGAATATCATTAACGTGTTTATTCTGTGTTCTTTTTATTTAGTCCTTGTTGTTTGTATGAGTAGTACTAAGTATGGGTATTAATTACGAAGACCATTTCACGTTAAGTTAGGAATATAATGTTTACAACTTATGCGTCATGGGAAAATCTTACACGCGTCCCGGATGAGCTGGACGTCGTATCACACCTTATTCTAATAATTTCATCAGGTCTTCTGTGACCATGAAAGTCTAATTTTTGTGAAGGTCTGATGTTATTGGTTCTACTTGGAAAAAACCCAATTTTTTTCAGAATATATTGAAAGAATATTCTAAGTAATCATGTGTTCAGAAGACTCTTTAACTAAACAGATACGGCTGTCCCCATCTTGGCTAATTAATCACATTATAGTAAGGTATCTAAATGTTTTAGAAACAACTATCGTGAAAACCTTCTTTTTTTTCTGACCTTTAACCTTCGATTCTCACGTATTCTAAATACCGATTTTGTTAGAAGAGGGAAACAAAGCAAAAATAAAAAGGGGGACTAAATACCGACATTTTCCCCCTGAAAAAGAATATTACTTCCGAACTTTACAGTCTCCATAGTCCTTAATTTTCCCAGAAAACATTCTGGAAGACTTGGAGAAGTTCCAAAGTTTATCAATGTTATTTGCCCGACTTCTTTTCCTCCGGGAATCTACAGAATTTTAGAGAGACTCAATTCAGCCAAATTTTTGTTTATTGGTTTTGAAACTGTGGTAACATGTAGGAAAGAAATAGTTAAGGTGACAGTATGCACAAACACACACACACAAACATATATATATATATATATATATATATATATATATATATATATATATATATATATATATATATATATATATATATGTGTAATATATAGTTATATAATTTATATAATATTATACTATTATATTATTATTATATACTTATATATAATATATTTATAATTTATTGTATATTACTGGTAATCTTCTCCATAGAAGAAATAAACCCTAAACGCTCAAAGAAGAGGGTGGCCAATTAGAGGACGAAAAAATGGGAAGGGAATTTTTGTTTCTTAATAAAAACTTTTCTTCATTTTATTCGTATGTGGACTACTCTATTTATATATATTATATATATATTAATTTATATATATTTATATATATTAATATATATATATATGTATATATATACTATATATATATGTTATATATATATACTATATATAATATATATATATATATATATATATATATATATATATATATATATATATGCTATAGATATATATATAATTTATATGTATATATATATATATATAATATATGTGGTATCTTATACATATATTATATATCATATATATATATATATATATATATATATATATTATATACATATATATTATATACATTATAAATACATCTATATGTATATATAGATAGATAGATAGATAGACAGACAGACAGATAGATAGATATATAGATAGCCGCATAAAAGGTGAAAAATGAAAGGCTTCCGTGTATTGCGTACACTTCGTGGTACAAAGTAAGATAAATAAGTAGAGACATAAGCAAGAAAATTTCACAAAACAAAGATCAAAACCATTAACAGGCAAACCATCATTACAAATTGTCACTATCAAGCATTAAGTGAGAATAATTTAAAACTGGGAATACAATGTCACTTTTTAGCAACAACCTGATATAGTAACTGCAGCTTTAGTTCTTAAGCACTTTTAAAGCATTCTCACTTATTGTTTGGTAGTGACAATATGTAATAATGGTTTGCCCGTCAATGGCTTTGATCTTTGTGTTGTGAAGTTTTCTTGCTTATGTCTCATGATTTATTTAAGTTGTAGCCCGAAGAGGTGTACGCAATACGCGAAAGCGCTTGTTTACCTGGTCTTGCATTATTCACCTTTCCTGTGGCGATTTACGTATACACTGTAGTTGTCCCGTGCAGTTAAGTGTCTTATTGCTGATGTATACATACATGCACTACACACACACACACACACACACACACACACACACACACACACACACACACACACACACACATATATATATATATATATAATATATATATATATATATATATATATATATACATATTAGTGTGCGTATATTCCATGACTACACAGGCGTGTTTGCAGTATCGTTATGTAATCTTCTCTCTCTCTCTCTCTCTCTCTCTCTCTCTCTCTCTCTCTCTCTCTCTCTCTCTCTATTTTCTTCACGATATTCCACAAAAATACAGGCTGAACTGATTCGATAATTACCCAACTTTTCTCTTTGTCAATTATTTGACTAAACTCGCAATGAGACTCAGATAAAGCAAACGGGAACAAGAATCTTTGGTAGAAAGCATTGCATAGAGAAGCAGAAACGGTACAGCATCAAAGAAGGATTATCCATAGTTCCCCTGAAAGTAGGAAAGGAGGAAAAACACGCGAGAAAATAATCTCCCTACGGTCTCAGTGGTAAGTTCTAAAAGGATAACCGCAGCGCGAAAACGAGAAGAAAAGGATGTATTTTTTTCGCCATAATTTGAGCCGGAAATACAGCGAGAAAGGGCGTCAAATGATAATGGCTGGCAAAAAGCGAAAAGTTGGATTCCTGGCTCTAATTCTCTTCCCCATCCCCCCACACCCGTCTCTCTCTCTCTCTCTCTCTCTCTCTCTCTCTCTCTCTCTCTCTCTCTCTCGGCGGACACGAGAAAAAAAGAGAAAAATAAGCAAAAACGGAAAAGAGGGGGAAGAAAGAGAACAAATCCTCTTTGAGCTGCTCTAATGTCATGTTGAAAAAGATTCTCATTTGCTACAGAATTTAATTTGCAATCTCTCCTTTCAAGGCTGCGTTATATTTAATTGGACCTAGATCCTGTTATGACAGTGATTAGAAACTACGCATTAGTCTGAATTTAAAAAGAGCAGCTTAGAATTCTCTTTGTGGCCAATATTTAATCATTCCGCTTTGTATATTTTTGTCCTTTATGGATACGTATGGAGTCAGATGTATAGTATACAAAAGATAGGAATAACCATGGATGTACAGAAGCGATTTCGGACATTTTGGGTTTATTATAAACGTTGTAAGAGCAGAGTGGATGAGGTAAGTAAGTGGTCGATAAATGAGCATAATACAAAAAACGAAGTGGCCGTAACACTATTTTCGTTCCAAAGATGAAGTCAGTGTTCCAATAAATAGGTCTTTACAAGCGTATGACTGTTGTGAGAATTACCAGAAAAATAAGAATATCATGGAAGGGTTCGGAACAAGATACTTAGAGAATTACCCGAAAAGTTTTGTTTGAAATGCACTTACATGTTCTAAGAAATATTTTGAATGCATGTTTAAAGCAAAAGTTATAATTAAAAGTGCATATGCAAGCGATAAGCGAGAGAACAGAGGAAACACTCAGAGTGAATGCAGGATAGATCTTGATCGAACACCAATTGTCATCCTGTTAAAGACGCCAGTCACAGTTTGACGTAACCCCTCGTCACTCTCGTGTCCCAAGTTTAGATTCGATTTACGTATGCGCTCATCATTAATAGTGAAAAAAAAATTTTCATTAATAGGGCTGTAATTCTTTTACCTGGAATCTCTCAGTGAGCATATTCTATTCTGACGTTAGTTTGCTCATTAACCATTCTTTCTGAATGTCCATCTCACGTGAAGCACCTTTCTTTCTTGAAAGATAAACAAAAAGTGAAGACATTCTATACCGCGCCTTGTCTTTGAATGTTTATTCACACGTTTTCGAACTCTGCACCGTTTTTTCAAATAATATCCCCTTTCCTCCTAGAAATATTGAAGTAATAATAATAATAATAATAATAATAATAATAATAATAATAATAATAATAATAATAATAATAATAATAATAATAATATATTAAAAGTGTTCCAATTTATGGTAGATATTTTAACCATCTTATATAGATGGACATGTCCCACAGATTTCTGAAAAGAAAATCAGGGAATGAGCCGAAAATAACGGTAAAAAAATCGAATAATGTAAACAAAAGGCTAATTTTTTTGTATCATATCTATGGCATCACAAACCTGTAAACTTGTAAAGTTAGCAAACTACTATAATGCATTGTAGATCATCATAATTTTCCAAATGGATTTATTTTGACTTTTAGGGACTTATGAAAATTGCTTTTAACTGAAGAGCAAGCAGGTCATTAGCTTAATTGACCTAGGAACCATGACTGTTAGGATGCAATAATGTCTTTTGTGCGCTCTGTGCTAGGATATCGATTAACTAATGTTTTACTTGTCACCAAATTACTGTATTGCAATTAGTGAATTCAAACATTTCATGCTCTCAGCCCAATTAGCAAACACACCAAGTAAGAAAGATGGAGCTGTGACTTCCAGTATAGATGGTAAAATATGAGGCATAAGAGTAATTTATTTAGCAATTTATGAGTCTAAACAGTTCAGAAAAATTATTCCAAAAGTTCGACCAAAATTGAATTACAATTTTTTCTAAACGAAGCCAAAGAAATGAGACGTTTATCCAAAGAAGATACAAGAAAGAGTCCGGAAGTTTATATCCAATGAATCTGAAAATTCAGCAATGGACTTCTTGTGGATGTATACATGAGATACTTGAAAATTAATCATACTTAAGACGTCAATTTTAACATTTCTAGCAATAATAGCAATACTGCCTAATCAGATGTTAAAGTTTTTTGTCTAAATTGTATTGTTTAGGTGATGACTTATCAGGCAATATATTCTACATTAGAAGAAAGACAAACACACACAGAGAGAGAGAGAGAGAGAGAGAGAGAGAGAGAGAGAGAGAGAGAGAGAGAGAGAGAGAGAGACGCGATACCTGGTATGCAAGTTTCTCCAGCATTAATTTTTGTTTAGCCAATCTTCACCTGCATTTATGAAATCAAGCAAAGTCAGGTATTCCTGTATCTTGGATTTTGATTTCTACGATAAAGGTCTTATATTTGTATTCAAGGCAATAAAAGATTGACATTTGTAGCTACACCTTTCCCTTCACTGGCATTCATATTTGCTTAGTGGCCATGCTGATTTTATCTTACTCTTTTCATTGTCTTTGCATCAGATTTTATTTAACTCAGACATTCTGTAAAGTAATATTTTTCTTGTTGCGTGTTTTTAGTCCTGGTAATAAAGTTTTGCAATACAACATTAACGAATGAATGATATGCTATTGGTGCTCTACATCTGCTGAAATGGTTTTGCCATTTATCGAAGAACCAAAAAGTCTCCCCAGATCCATCACATTTGAATTCCATCTTTCATTACGAACGACGGCGATTCGAGCCAAAACGGAAAAATAATGAAGGGAGGTAAATCGATTTAACAGACGGGGGAGAGCAATGATACTAGAGAGTGATGGTGGTGAAGAAATGAATAAAAAAAGGCATAATGTAGTTTCGATATGAAGATGGAATTTCATATCTGCTCTGTTGAATGCATGAGCGACTGATTTATATAACAGCGTGTTCTCGGAGCCAATGGTTAACATTAATATCAGAGAACAATTTACTTGGTTGACTATGAAGTTAGGAGACGAGAATAATAAATTCATACATACATGCATACATACATACATACATACATACATACATACAGATAGTTCTACCAATTAAATTAAGAAGAGAGAGAGAGAGAGAGAGAGAGAGAGAGAGAGAGAACTCTTCTCCATCCTCTTCCCAACCTGTGAGACTTTCTCTCGCATTCTCAAAAGGGTTCATTCTGAATCTTTAAAAGCGGATTCGTCTGTGGCAAATCCTCCCGACTCGTGGAAAAATTGCATGCAAATGAGATTTGCCTTCGATATACTCCGGCGGGATTCTTGCGCTGTGCATACACGAGGCCGTTCGTAAACACATACACAATCACGAACACAGACACGCACGCATATCATTATGCAGGGTGTAACACGAGTTCGTGCAAATATTTCGAGAAATAAAAAAAGAAGAAAATGTTCCATAAACATATGCATTTTAAGGCTTCGTTTATCGGTGAGTCGAATTCTTAAAATAACGGGTTTCCTTAACGCTGCTCTCGGCCAACATGGCTTACGCTGTGTCTGAGTATCCGAGGGGGTGGGGCGGGTTGTTATTGAAGTGCATTAGGCAACTGGATTGCTAGTCTTTTTATTAGGAGATTTTTCTCGGAGGTTTGTAATAAATGTAACATTACAGTCCCTTTAATTAGTAAATCACCGATGAACAGACTTCACAGTAATCTAATTTTAATGATTAGCTTTGCACATTAAGAAAGTAGTGTAAATGTCACGGAGTTGTTGAATCAGGAGTCAGTTCTAGGCCTATGCTGAATGAGTGAAAATGACAGAATTCATGATGACGAGGGAATGCAGGTACGGAGGTTACGGCACTTTGAAAAATGTCAGCTTTTTTTACCTCTTTCGATGACTGCATGAATATAATACGTACTAACATTTTCAGGAAAGACTGAAGAAAGTTAATTTTCCATAATGTTCCTATTCTTTTTCATCTGACAGAGACGGAAGCATTTTCTTGCGTGTGTTTTTCCCTTCGACTGGTGTAACATGAATACTTTTGATGGAGAGAAATAGATTTTTGAAAATACATTTCAAATCTTTCATTGGTGTTTAATGAATAGACCTCTCTTTGATGAAAGGGAGATTTCATTCGGCTTGCTTTTCTTTCCTTTATCGGATTCATTTGAATACCATTGACATAGGGGGTGAAAGTTTCAATGATACTTGCATTTTTCCCTTTTGTTCAGTATCTAAAGCACTGATTCCTGAACTAAGGGACGCTACAAGGGGGCCGTAAGCAGGGTTGCCATGGGGTGCCTAATATCTTTTCTTAATTTGTTATGTTTATGGCAAAATTGACAAAAACATTATCATTGCTTCCATATATTATCTAATTATTATCTTAAAACATGTAAAAAAATTCAAAATATAGGTCAGTTTTCTTTTTAAATCTTGTTTATGAATCGATTTCCCCCCGCCTTCTGCTCGTTTCTTCAACGAGAAGAACTTCAGTGACAGCCTTAAAACCGAGATCGCAGACCACCTTCAAGGACTGGAATACGATTTTCAACGTTATTTTCTTAGCATCAGCGGGAGTAGTTACGTATCAAATTTTGCCAGGAACCCCTTTTTTCTTGAGAGCTGATGATGTTCCAGAAGCTTCATAAGAACAGCTTCTCTAACTGAGTTCAATTCTGTGGCAAAGGATGATTTTACCGCTCTTGGGTTGGAAAATGTTTGGCAAAACTATCATTCAGTTTAATTCTTTTAATATTGTTGAATGTTCTCTCTTTACATAGGTATACAGCTCCACTTACAATGCTAAAGAGCGCCATTTTATTGTTAAAAAAATTTAAGCCTGTCTAGACTTCTATTTTTGTTATTTCATGTCCAGTTCACCGAATGAATCTTCAGTATTCGTCACAAGCTTAACGAAAACATCCTACATTTCACAAACCAGATCCATAACGTCCAACAAGCTATTTTATGAAATATTTTAGCAAATAATAAGATAATACCTCTTCGGAATCCACTGGTATTTTAGTGTTCTCCATCACCATCCAATGCAATAAAATATACAGAAATTAATTATAAGGGTGACTTACTTTACAGACATGTTGAGTCGATGGTCTGGTTGAAGACCGTGCTCGGCTTCTGATAGATTGAAAGGCAGGGAAAACAAAACCCGGAGCGTTCTTATACACTTTTTCCCCACAGTAACCACTGATCCTAAAAGGTAAAAGACGCAACGTTAATACTTATATACGGAACTCAGCAATACAAGAAATCTTTAAAAAAAAAAAAAAAAAAAAAAAAAAAAAAAAAAAAAAATTATGTAGATAAAATGACTGAATACGGCAACTTCTTTAACACGATCGTTGGCTCTGACCTGTGGGAACAGAGTTCAAATAAACACCGATCACAAGAAATAACACTTTTACACAGCTCACGTATTTTATCACTTCTTCCTCCTTTGCCACAACAACTCAGCTTGTTGCTCCTTAGGACAAAACTCGTAGTTATTTTCTGAGTGAAACGATGATATTGTTACGCTTTCCAGTATTTCATCACATTTTCTAAAATCCGTACCTGCCCTCTCCAACATCACTTTCGTAGAAACGAAAAGAAATGGCCAAAGTTGATGTGATCAACTAGTGTGCCTTGCAATGGCGTAGCTAGTTCCTCGCTGGACGAGTGGTTTTCGCGCTTGGCTGCCAATCCAGTGGTCCGAAATTCGATTCCCGGCTCTGCCAACACGGAATCAGAGGAATTTATTTCTGGTGATAGAAATTAATTTCTCGATGTAGTGTGGTTCGTATCCCACAATAAGCTGAAGGTCCCGTTGCTAGGTGACCAATTGGTTCCTAGCCACGAAAAATATCTAATCCTTCGAGCCATCCCTAGGAGAGCTGTTAATCAGCTCAGTTGTCTGGTAAAACCAAGATATACTTATTAGCGCAGCTAGCATTCAGTCAGTGTGGGAGTATAAGTAGGGCCAAGATATTTTTGGGGGAATCAAAGAAAATTTCACACAACAAACGTACCAATTCAGTAATTAGCAAAATAATATATTCTCAAATGTATAAATACACGTGAAATAAGGAAAATAGTAATATTAGTGATTTGTAAACCTGCATTTTAAATGATAAAGCTCAATATTCCATTAATTTTCAACTCTTACTACATGCAGATGTATCAAATACTGTAATGTATGTCTCCACATCCTTATATTTAACACTAGCCTGATTTTTATTATCAGGTTGTAATTTCCAACTATAGTATAATACCCTTGTCATGAAAATATATCAAAATAGTACATATCATCAATAACACAAGACTTATGACCATCCAAAATCTCGTCTTCAAAATTCCCACCTACCCCTTTCCCTCCTCTTCATCTCCTTTTCATCTCTCCCTGGAAATTAACATTAAGGAGCAGTAGCAAACTGCGATGCACTTTTTCATAACTGTAAGTAGAGTTTCAATCACATCATACTTAAGTTGGTAACATTAAGTTGGATCAGAATATCGAGAACGATGGCATTTGTGTCAAAAACCCATAACCACATCCCTTCACTTCTCAGCTCTGCATAAGTCGTAATGGTAACAAGAACCAAAATAGTGTCAGAAGATATATAGGAGAACTGTCAATAGACTAAAACTGTTTTAAATAATTTATCAGCAAAAACATTGCAATGGTATGTAAATGGGTCAAATAGAGAATATTACTAGCATTAGAATGGTTCAAATCGAAATAATATCATCAGCAGCACATGTGTCAATGGTGTTTAAAAAGAAAAAAAGTCCCTCATCTACTATATACGAGTAAAAGCGGTTCACGTAACAGGGGCCCAACATACGGTGATTAAGAATATACCAAAAGTTTATCTACAAATGCAATTTCAATGAGAATAGGGTATGGGGGCGGGGGCCGGCCGGCAGTAGTCGAGGGACAAAGCATTTGACTGCCGTCCTAATAGCAACGCCACCGGTGCCTTATGATTGCAAAGTGTAGATGCCAAGTGCAAAGGATTGGGGCAGACAGATTTGCGAAAAGACTCAATGATTCGGGAGAGTTCGGAGAAAGGGAGAGGCGGGGGTGGGGGTGGGGGTGGGGTGGGGTGGGGTGGGGTGGGGAATTCTTGATACTCTGGAACGCAAAGGTATAAGAAGGACACGCAATTACTTGTAAGATAAGAGTTACGGTGAATGGTGGCGTTTATTTTACAGTAGGGTTATTCTAGCTAAAGTCTACAGATTATATTCTCTAGACCTTGGTTCCAGCCACGGGGGAAGAACCTTCTGCGTTGCTGTATGAAGCATCTACTATTTCTATAGGGGGTCCCTCCGTGGTGGAGAGGACTGGGTCTGGACAACTAGGGGTGCCCCGTGTGTCACCTACAATTCAGCAATCAACAAAGAACTATGAAAAATTACAATTGTTTGATTTTATTCACTAGAACCATCCAATGTTCCACTAACGGCTACATATATATATATATATATATATATATATATATATATATATATATATATATATATATATATATATATATATATATATATATATATATATATATATATATATATATATATATATATATATATATATATATATATATATATATAACTGGATCACGAAAGTTAGGAACGTGATAAATCCATAAATAAAGATATATGCCACGAAGGAAAAATAAACCGAAGAAGGATCTGCGAGACCGTTTCTCGTTTTAACGTCCTTTACTGAGCAGAAACTGACATAAATGAGCCAAAAGGCAATACAAGAAGATTCGTATAACTGACAGATAGGGATTATAAAGAGATTAGTACCTAGAATCCTACACACCTGCGAAGATGAGAAACCTTCCCAAACAAGCATAAAACAATGGGTGCAAATTAAAGGTTTAAGACAATCATCTCAGATACAAGGACAAGACAATAAAGGATTATAGGTGACAGCTATTCAGAACTTTTGGGTAACTAAAATGTATTTCGAATATGGTTTTGTTTACCAAGTTCTGAATAGCTGTCACCTATAATCCTTTAATTGTCTTGTCCTTGTATCTGCGATGATTGTCTTAAACCTTTAATTGCACCCATTGTTTATGCTTGTTTGGGAAGGTTTCTCATCTTCCAGGTGTGTAGGATTCTAGGTACTAATCTCTTTATAATCCCTATCTGTCAGTTATACGAATCTTCCTGTATTGTCTTTTGCCTCATTTATGTCAGTTTCTGCTCAGTAAAGAACGTTTAACGTCGAAAGGTCTCGCAGATCCTCCTTCGTTTATTTTTCCTTCGTGGCATATATCTTTATATATCTTTATATATATATATATATATATATATATATATATATATATATATATATATCTATATATATATATATATGAGTCTGATCAAATCACTGAGATTCATATATACGCATTAAGCTACAAATGTCCCTAAATATCTAATTCGCTCTATCTCAGAATTAATATATCTTCATATATGTTACAACATGAAAATATGTTAATTTTCAGTAGAACGAATTAGATAATAAAGAAAATTTGTAGCTTTAATGCGCATATATGAGTCACGGTGATGTGATCAGACACACACACACACATACCATATAGATATATATATATATATATATATATATATATATATATATATATATATATATCTTAATATGATCTATAAATATTCGTATATAAATACTGGAGTAACTGAAAGAACCACATTAACTGAATGTGTCTATTAGTAATCTGAATAATGAAATGAAGAAAATGATTAGAAAATATGAAGCAATTTCAAAAAAGCTGGTTAACAATGAAAAAGCCTTTCTATTCAATGAATGTTGTACCCGTGAAAAATTGTGCCCTAAAACAATAAGGTTAAAATATCAGTGTTTACATCTGTTTCTAAGAGCTCTACGGGCACGTAGCCCAGAATATATAGATGAGGAAAAAGATAAGATTCGGAATACAGGCAAAAAACTGAAATACCCGGACAATGTACTAAACAATGCATTTGATGCGACAAAAAAGTTAATGTAGCTTTTAAAAACAATAAAACAATAAAACATGTACTTATCAAGAATTCCCCCGACAACACTAAAGGATGTCTATATAAAATTCCATGTAGTTCTTGTGACAACTTTTACATTGGCCAAACGGGTAAGGCACTGGAAAAGAGAATAAACAACATAAAAAAGGTGTGAGATATGCCCAGGGAAACAGTGGTATTTTTGTACATGTCAGTGAAAACAATCATGCTATTAATTGGGAAGGGGCAAAAGGGATTGTGTATTCTAATAACGTACTGGAAAGGAATATAATTGACTCTAGCTTTATCAAAGAAAGTT
>NC_087216.1:58640381-58642881 GCF_015104395.2 Macrobrachium nipponense
GTATATGAGGTGGCAGGCCAATACCAAACCGACCACGCTACTGAGGTGCTTCCATTTCTTACTTCATTTTATCTCACCATCTAATTCTCTGTCTCCCTCTCGATCTTCTTCCTCTAACAAGTTCCTCCCAAGTCCTCTTCACTCCCTCCTCGTCATCCTTCCCCAACACAATGTCATGCCCAATCCATCTCAATCGTGACTTTCTTATCGCCGGGACAGAAAATTAATTTCCAATTACGTCAATGGAAATCGTTAGATATTGATTAAACTAAAGAAGGGGCAATTATATAATTTCATAAAATTATGATTTGCGTATTAATGTTATTTACCTTTTATCAAAAAGATACTAGATTCCAGTCTGCTAGCTTAAGGGAATAGGTATAATACTTAAGGTAACCCTGGAACTAATAGTAAAAACAGTTTTCAGAGCTTACATTTGTTTGCGGGAGACAAAAACTGATATTTTGCTTCATAGCGACACCTGATATGTGACTGGGACGAGACAAAAAGGCCTCCAACCCAGATTTGGGGTACCCGGAATTGTTTTTCTATCCCGCGTGGTCCTCGTCCTGCAGAAGTCTTCATATAACACACTCACACACAATATATATATATATATATATATAAATATATATATATATATATATATATATATATATATATATATATATTGTGTTACCAGTAACAAGGAAATATGAGTTACCTTCCTAAGTAAAGGACGTTGAACGTCGAAAGATCTTTCGGAAACTATGTGGTTTATTTTTCCTTCGTAGCTTATATCTTTATATATGGATTTATCACGTTCCAAACTTTCGTAATGCAGTAATATATATATATATAATATATATATAATATATATAATATATTATTATATATATTATATATATATTATATATATGTGTGGTGTGTGTGTGGTGTGTGTGTGTTGTGTGTGTGTGTGTGTATATGTGGTGTGCTAAAAAAGAGATTTGATAATATTAAAAAGTAATAATAGTAAAAAAAAATTTAACGACGGACAAGAATTCGTCAAATGAGAAAAGATTTCGTGACACGATCGCCGTTGCAGATTTGAGGAGAAATTCTCATTGTAAGCAAGAACAAAATTAAAAGTTTCAAGGTCTTGCGTTCTAAGTTGGGCTTAATAGACACGGGCTTTAAATTTGACGGATAAACAATAAGTAAATATCTAAGTACAACTTTGTTGATCTTAAAATCCCTCAGGTTTAGGGCCAATTCTTTTGTCAGTATTACGTCGTTACAAAAAAAAAAAACAAAAAAAAAAATATAAACAACTTTCAAAAGGCGGCAAGCATCATATCTACAAGAACGTCGGCTCGCGCGCTGTTCAATATTAAAGGAATGAGTTACGCCCTCTGAACCGATGAGTTCAAAGCGGAAGAAGAGTCACACTCAGAAGAAGAAGAAGAAGATCGTGAACCAGAAGGAGAAGTGTGGAAACACTTCATTCGATTTGTTCTCGCTCTGAATCCCGCGGGATCCGACTCTCAAGGTCCGGACGTGACGTGGAAAACGAAGCGCCGTAAGGGGACTCGCCAGGAATAAGCTGAAAGGGATCGTGGCTTATCAGTAATAAGGTTTTCTCGATTATCTCGCACCACTCCTACCAACTCTGCCTACTACTCCTTCTTTCCACTGGCCCCCGCAAGTGTGAGAAATGGTCTTAACCTTTAGCAATACATCTGAGAATTTCTGACGTCACGAGTCGAAGAATTTGTCAGGAATATGTTAAAATATTTTGTAGCTTAGAAAATTATTTTTTATCTTTTCCTTCATATATTTTCCTCCCAACCTTTTTCCTTTGAATTAATTCTTTTTCTCCTGAGAATTTTGAAGCACTATCATCAGTCCTTGTGCCTAAAGGTTTCTTCAACGAAAGTTAATATGGTGATATGTATATTTTAAAACAGATTTTATTTTACCTTATTTTTAAGAGTATATACATATTTATAATTATATATATATATATATATATATATATATATATATATATATATATATATATATATATTATATATATGTAAAAGGGGGTAAATGCTTTATAAATACCTTATATTAAGTTGGTCTCTTTATCAAGTCATGGTTGTGATGTAATTTAGAGGATAATTTGTTAAACTGGTTTGATTGATGAAATGCTAATAAAATTATCCGCAAACCTTCCATGATATTCATTTTTTTTTTTTGTTTGAATCCCGCGAAATCGTTTATGTAGACAGTATTCTACGAAAGATTTGTCAATTATATTGTCTTACTTTATGTGCATCTCGACCCGACAGAATATAGTAAGTTATTAGAGAACATAAACCATGGGTCCTTCGTTTTCAATAAATTTACACACACATACACACGATATACATATATCTATATATATATATATATATAATATATATATATATATATATATATATATATATATATATATATATATATATATATATATATAAATATATATATATATATATATATATATATATATATATAT
>NC_087216.1:58645381-58650381 GCF_015104395.2 Macrobrachium nipponense
TATATCTATATATATATATATATATATAATCTATATAATATTTAATTTTATATATATATATATTATATATTATATATATAATATACTATATATATATATTATTTATATATATATCTTATATCTATATATATATATATATATATATATATATATATATCTAATATATATATATTATAGTATATATTATAATTATCTATATTATATTATTGAATAATACTATATATATATAGATATATAAAAATATATACTATATATATCATATATTATAATATATATGTATATCTATATATATAGTATCTATATATAGTATTTTATTATACATATCTATATACATATATTAGGGCTTTGTGGCCTTGTATTGATAATCGCCCCTCTTGAGGTAAGTGTTAGACTAGCGATAATCTATACGCTAAGTCGGTTGGTATTGCACTTCCATCTTCAATGGAGTGTCTGGGGTTTTGTAGATCACTTACGAAGTCGGTATTATCTTTACGACGATGTGTTGAACTCATGGTTCGGTGAGGTTCTTGTAGAAAACACAAGGTATAAAAATAGTATAATCTTCTGAAGTTTTACATGATGAAGATCAGGGATGATCGTACAAGTCTTCTATGACGATAGCTTGATCGCTTCTGCCAATGATGATGGCTAATCCTATTCCTCTACATGATAAAGCTTAGGTAAAGAGGTACAGGTCTTCTAATGACGATAGCTAACTCTGTTCTGCCCGTCTACCATCTCTGTTACAAGTTATGAAGGAACAGACAGTAGTTTCGAACATATGAACATACATACAATGACATAGTTTCATACGAACACATAATCAAATGAGACACGCTACAGATCACGTAGGCGTGTTAGTCTCAAGCAGGGAGCTTGGACTAAGGTTTTATAAACAATTGAATGACTACAGGTGACGGCATGTTATCTTAGCCTACATATTATTATTTGTATACGTCATCTTTAGCGTCTCTAGTCTGATCACATTCCTGCAACAAGCAATCTGGTTGACCTCTTTAGTTTTAGACTTTTATATATATGGACTAACATTCCATATTTTATTATGTAAACACTTACACATATACATATATATATATATATATATATATATATATATATATTATATATATATATATATATATATATATATATATATATATATATATATATATATATATATATATATATATATATATATATATATATATATATATATATATATATTATCATTCGAACTACAAATGTCCTTTAATATCTAAATTCACTCTACCTCGGAGTTGATATATTTTCATATATGTACCGAAGAGGAATTTTTCAGTTGATAATAATTTTGTCCCACATGGGATCGAACCAAACCTCCAAGTAGATGGAAACAAAATCAGGACAGACAGTGACGCTATCAAGTCAACCAACAGAGACGCTATAAGTTTATTTCGATTCTGACCTTACAAATCACCCTCGAACTCGGTGTATTCGTAATTAGAATCGATATGAAACCCCGTCTACCATGTTAGCCAATTCGAGCGTTTGACACACGTAGCCTTGTTATGACATATAAAATAATCACGATTCGATGTGATAATTATTCATAACAAGGCTACGTGTGTCAAACGCTCTAATTGGCTAACATGGTAGACAGGGTTTCATATCGATTCTAATTACGAATACACCGAGTTCGAGGGTGATTTGTAAGGTCAGAATCGATATAAACTTATAGCGTCTCTGTTGGCTGACTTGATAGCGTCACTGTCTGTCCTGATTTTGTTCCCGTCCACTTGGACGGTGGTTCGATCCCATGTGGGGACGAAATTATTATCAACTAAAAATTCCCCTTCAGTACATATATGAAAATATATCAATTCCGAGAAAGAGTGAATTCAGATATTAAAGGACATTTGTAGTTCGAATGATATATAAATGAATCACGGTTCGATTTGATAATTATTCATAAAAAGGCTATGTGTGTCAAACGCTCGAATTGGCTAACAGGGTAGATGGGGTTTCATATCGATTCTAATTACGAATACACCGAGTTCGAGGGTGATTTGTAAGGTCAGAATTGATACCTCATAGTGTCTCTGTTGGCTGACTTGATAGCATCACTGTCTGTCCTGATTTCGTTCCCGTCCACTTGGACGGTGGTTCGATCCCATGTGGGGACGAAATTATTATCAACTAAAAATTCCCCTTCGGTACATATATGAAAATATATCAATTCCGAGGTAGAGTGAATTTAGATATTAAAGGACATTTGCAGCTCGAATGATATATGAATGCATCACGGTTCGATCAATAATATATTCATATATATATATATATATATATATATATATATATATATATATATATATATATATATATATATATATATATATATATATATATATATATATATATATATATATATATATATATATATATATATATATATATATATATATATATATATATATATATATATATATATATATATATATATATATATATATATATATATATATATATATATATGATATATATATATATATATATATATATATATATATATATATATATATATATATATATATATAGTAGATAGAGGATAGACAGATAGACAGACAGATAGTAATAGATAGATAGATAGATAGATAGATAGATAGATAGATAGCCACATGAAAGGTGAAAAATGAAAGGCTTCCGTGTATTGCGTACACTTCGTGGTACGAAGTAAGATAAAAAAGTAGAGACATAAGCAAGAAAATTTCATAAAACAAAGATCAAAGCCATCATTACAAATTGTCACTATTAAGCGTTAAGTGTGAATAATTTAAAACTGGGAATACAATGTCACTTTTTAGCAACAACCTGATATACTAACTGCAGTTTTAGTTCTTAAGCACTTCTAAAGTATTCTCACTTATTGTTTGGTAGTGCCAATATGTAATAATGGTTTGCCCGTTAATGGCTTTGATCTTTGTGTTGTGAAGTTTTCTTGCTTATGTCTCATGATTTATTTAAGTTGTAGCCCGAAGAGGTGTACGCAATACGCGAAAGCACTTGGTACCTGGTCTTTCATTATTCACCTTTCATGTGGCGATCTACGTATACACTGTAATTGTCCCGTGCAGTTAAGTGTCTTATTGCTGATGTATACATACATACACTACACATACATTTATATATATATATATATATATATATATATATATATATATATATATATATATATATATATATATATATATATATATATATAATAGTGTGTGTATATTCCATGACTACACAGGTGTGTTTGCAGTATCGTTTTTGTAACCTTTTCTCTCTCTCCTCTCTCTCTCTTCCTCTCTTCTCATTTTCTCTCTCTCTCTCGTCTCTCTCTCTTTTTCATGATATTTTACAAAAATACAGGCTGAACTAATTCGATAATTACCCAACTTTTTTCTTTTTCAATTATTTGACTAAACTCGCAATGACGCTCAGATAAAGCAAATAGGAAAAAAGAATCTTTGGTAGAAAGCATTGCATAGAGAAGCAGAAACGGTACAGCATCAAAGAAGGATTATCCATAGTTCCCCTGAAAGAAGGAAAGGAGGAAAACACGCGAGAAAACAATCTCCCTGTGGTCTCAGTGGTAAGGTCTAAAAGGATAACTGCAGCGCGAAAACGAGAAGAAAAGGGTGTATTTTTTTCGCCATAATTTGAGCCGGAAATACAGCGAGAAAGGGCGTCAAATGATAATGGCTGGCAAAAAGCGAAAAGTTGGATTCCTGGCTCTAATTCTCTTCCCCATCCCCCCACACCCGTCTCTCTCTCTCTCTCTCTCTCTCTCTCTCTCTCTCTAAAAGCAGTCCGGAAGCTACAAAAAGTAGGGGGGCAAAAGACAAATCCTCTTTGAGCTGCTCTAATGTCATGTTGAAAATGATTCTCTTTTGCTACAGAATTTAATTTGCAATCTCTCCTTTCAAGGCTGCGTTATATCTAATTGGACCTAGATCCTGTTATGACAGTGATTAGAAACTACGCATTAGTCTGAATTTAAAAAGAGCAGCTTACAATTCTCTTTTGTGCAGAACTGTTTGTACTTTCCAAGCCCTTTTCTTGTGGCCAATATTTAATCATTCCGCTTTGTATATTTTTGTCCTTCATGGATACGTATGGAGTCAGATATATAGTATACAAAAGATAGGAATGACAAAAGGTGTACAGATGCAATTTCGGACATTTTGGGTTTATTATAAACGTTGTAAGAGCAGAGTGGATGAGGTAAGCGGTCGATAGACGAGCATAATACAAAAAACGAAATGGCATTAACAATAATTTCGTTCCAAAGATGAAGTCAGTGTTCCAATAAATAGGTCTTTACAAGAGTATGACTGTATGGAGAATTACCCGCAAAATAAGAATATAACAGAAGGGTTCGGAACAAGAGACTTAGAGAATTACCCTAAAAGTTTTGTTTGAAATTCACTTACATGTTCTAAGAAATATATGTTTAAAGCAAAAGTAATAATAAAAAGTGCATATGCAAGGGATAAAGGAGAGAACAGATGAAACACACAGAGTGAATGCAGGATAGATCTTCATCGAACACCATTTGTCATCCTGTTAAACACGCCCGTCATAATTTGACGTAACCCCTCGTCACTCTCGTGTCCCAAGTTTAGATCCGATTCACGTATGAGCTCATCATTCATAATGAAAAAAAAAAAAAAAATTCTTCATTAATAGGGCTGTAATTCTTTTACCTGGAATCTCTCAGTGAGCATATTCTATTCTGACGTTAGTTTGCTCATTAACCATTCTTTCTGAATGTCCATCTCACGTGAAGCACCTTTCTTTCTTGAAAAAATATACAAAAAGTGAAGACATTTTATGTCGCGCCTTCTCCTTGAATGTTTATTCACACGTTTTTGTAACTCTACACCGTTTTTTCAAATAATATCCCCTTCCCACCTAGCAATATTCAATTAATAATAATAATAATAATAATAATAATAATAATAATAATAAGAATAATA
>NC_087216.1:58652881-58655381 GCF_015104395.2 Macrobrachium nipponense
CGGGGGGATTCTTGCGCTGTGCATACACGAGGCCGTTCGTAAACACATACACTATCACGTACACAGACACGCACACATATTATTACACAGGGTGTAACAAGAGTTCATGCAAATATTTCTGAAAAAAAAAGCAGGAAACGTTCTATAAACATATGCATTTTACGGCTTCGTTTATCGGTGAGGCGAATTCTTAAAATAACGGGTTTTCCTTAACGTTGCTCTCGGCCAACATGGCTTACGCTGTGTCTGAGTAGTCACGGATAAGGGGGGCGGGTTGTTAATGAAGTACATTAGGCAAATGGATTGCTAGCCTTTCAATTAAGAGAATTTTCTCGGAGGTTTGTGAAAAATGCATCATTACAGTCCCTTTAATTATTAAATCACCTGTGAACAGACTTCACTGTAATCTAATTTTAATGATCAGCTTTACGTATCAAGAAGATAGTGTAAATGTCACGGAATTGTTGAATCAGGAGTCAGGACTAAGCCTACGCTGAATGGGAGATAATGACAGCAATCATGACGACGAGGGAATGCAGGTAGGGAGGTTACTGCACTTTGAACAAAGTTAAGTATATCTTAGTTTAACCAGACCACTGAGCTGATTAACAGCTCTCCTAGGGCTGTCCCGAAGGATTATATATTTTTACGTAGCTCGGAACCAATTAGTTACCTAGCAACGGGACCTACAGCTTATTGTGGGATCCGAACCACATTATATCGAGAAATGAATTTCTATCACCAGAAATGAACTCCTCTGGTTCCACGTTGGCCGAGCCGAGAATCGAACTTCGGACCACCGGATTGGTAGCCGAACGCGAAATGCACACGGCCAACGAGGGACCTTGCATGTTAAAGAAAGTCAGCTTTTTTACCTCTTTCAATTACTGCATGAATATAATAAGGACTAACATTTTCAGGAAAGACTGAAAATGTTAGTCCTTATTATATTCATGAAGAAATTGAATGTTTCATAATGATCCTATTCTTTTTCATATGACAGAGACGAAAGCATTTTCTTGCGTGTGTTTTTCCCTTCGACTGGTGTAACATGAATACTTTTGATGGAGAGAGAGAGATTTTTGAAAATACTTTTCAAATCTTTCATCGGTGTTTAATGAATAGACCTGTCTTTCCTTTATCGGATTCAATTGAATACCATTGACAGAGAGGGAGAAAGTTTCAATGATACTTGCATTTTTCCCTTTTGTTCAGTATCTAAAGCACTGATTCTTGAACTAGGGGGCGCTCCAAGGGGGCCGTAAGCAGGGTTGCCATGGGGTGCCTAATATCTTTTCTTAATTTGTGATGTTAATGGCAAAATTGACAAAAACATTATCATTGCTTCCATATATTATCTAATTATTATCTTAAAACATGAAAAAATACAAGTCAATTTTCATTTTAAATCTTGTTTATGAATCGATTTTCCCACGCCCTCTGCTCGTTTCTTCAGTGAGAAGAACTTCATTGACAGCCTTAAAACAGAGATCGCAGATCACCCTCAAGGACTGGAAAACGAGTTTTAACATTATTTTCTTAGCATCAGCGAGATGGGCTATGTATAAAATTTTGCCAGGAACCCCTTTTCCTTGGAAGCTGATGATGTTCCAGAAGCTTTATAAGAACAGCTTCTCTAACTGAGTTTAATTCTGTGGCAAAGGATGATTTTACCGCTCTTGGGTTGGAAAATGTTTGGATAAGCTATCTTTTAGTTTACCACAAAATCAGTCAGCGAATCCTACAAGTAATGGTCCTCTTTTCTTCTATTTATCTGTGTGAAGTAGGGTTTGCAGTATTAGTTGGAGTAAAAACAAAGAATATTAACAAGCCTAATGTGGCGAGCGATCTCCAATGAGCATTGAGCCAAACACCACCAAATATTACCAGACTAATATCACCCATCCCACTGATGAGTAGTACTATCAAGTCCAAAAGGACGCTGGCTATAATCCACCGTTTCGTTGTTATCTATGTAATCAGTTAAACTAGCAACGATGACAAAAAATATTAGTAAATATTGTTTTATTGTCATCAGTGTCTTGTTTTCAAATACTACATAATTATGGATAAATAAATCACTAAAGAGGATCTGTAATAATTTCTGACGTGGCCATGATCTATGAATAATTGTAATAATAGTAAAAATTAAAATTATTTTTGTAGTGTTTAGAATTTTCCTTTTAAATTTTCTATCAATGTTATCTGTATAATGCTGAAACTGAATAAGGATTAAGAGTAAGTGTGGTTTCACCATTGTTTGTTTTACCAGTTTTCTGTGAACGTGTTTATTCCATTGAATTATAATAAAGTGCATACTTATAAAAGATTTAATAGCAATGAAACAAAAATCTATCATTCATCCGTATAATCATATAAGCAATGAAGTAGAATACAATACAAATAGACAACACATTTTTTGTAGTTGGCAAAAACTTCAAGTGGGGGAGCGTCTTAATGCAGAGGGGGCGCAAGGCAAAAAAGTTTGAGAACCACTGAT
>NC_087216.1:58657881-58685381 GCF_015104395.2 Macrobrachium nipponense
ATTCCCCTCTGCATACAAGACCAGGGACAGTAGAGTCATTGCCATCTTATTGTCGTCGCATATGGCTGGCCTATTATTTTGGAGTCCCATCGGCGAGCTTCAAAATTGACAGGTATCTGGAATAGGAGTCACACGCAAAAGACAGAAAAGGAATACAAAGCATAAATCGCTCGAGATCTTAGAGCAATTAAAGAATAAATTAGTGGAGGATCTACCTTAGGATTACAAGGGTCAGGACAGAGGAAAACTAATTTCGAGGATACAGGTGCAAGGGGCAGAAGGTAAGGGCAGGTAAAGATCGCTCCCTATCGATTTAACCGCTAATGACCACCGGGTATTCATGTAAAAGGGGGCGAAAAATTGCAAACACGTTTGGGTTCCGCAATAGAAGATAAATCAAATTTACGAATTGCCAAAAAGTTTAAAATTTAAAGAATTCAACAAGGCAGCCTAAGGAAAAAAAATGTATACGCGCTCATTGACTATGAATATGTAATGATGGAAAAACGAAGACATACATTGTTTTTTTATAGGTATCCATGTGTTTAAAATTAATATCCAATTTCTATGGAAAACTGCCATCATAAAAGAAGTAAGTGTCTCCCCTCCGCTTATTTTTTCTTTCTCTTCTTCTGCCAGTCTAATCTTTTCTTCGTCTTTAGACACAAGGCTATATATTCCTATATCATACAATATAGAAACGAAGGTATAAGCAATATATAAGAATTATGTAAATAGTTTAGCTATTGCCATCAACTTTACTGCAGTCCATTGTACAGCAGCCAGAGATCACTTCCTAACCGCAGACCCGGAGGCAAATTCTCGAGATATATACTAGTAATGCACCAGCCCCGGTTTTTTTTCTTTTTGCCATTCACAGGGTTAGGTTAGGTTCTTCCTATTAATTTTCAAGAAGATTCTATTTTTTTTTAGGCAAGGTCTAGGTACTGACCCAAACCTTACGTTGTGCTACTTCCCAGCATCAGTGATTTTTTGTTACCCAGTTAGCTGACCATTGTTAGCGGGCGTTATCGAAAACAATGGTAATATGCTACCACATTGGAGCTTCTGTCCCACAAAGAAAAGGCAAAAATAAAGTTGGTTTTCGTCCACTGTTTCCTCATTTTCGTGAAACTCTCGAGGGAGAGAGATAGACGGATTGAGGTGAGATTGGAAGTTAAGCCAACGAGAAAATTTAGTTCATTGCGCATTTTCTGCTAGCTTTGAAGTTGAGTATTTGGTAGTAATTTTTCTCCCAAACTTTTATTATTAATTATTATTATTATTATTATTATTATTATTATTATTATTATTATTATTATTATTATTATTATTAATTAATGGAGATTGCTGTTCCAGCTGAATTGATTTTATAGAATTTTATTTTTTAATTTCTTTTTTATTACGGCTTTTTCAATGTTACTTAAACTGGCAAGTAACTCGCCTGTGGAGGACATATCAGAAAAAAAAGTCAAAATCGAGATTTGCCTTAAATAAATTTTTCAAAGTAAATTAAATCTGTCGCATATTATCCGTAGACTAATATAATTTCAAGCAAATGACCATAATGGTGAAAAATAAGTTGAAGGCCAAGGTTTCATCTGGTTCCGTCCAGATATTTTCTCAAAGCTTTGGCTTTGAGTAGACTGGTGTTGGATTCATGTTCTACCTATTTATGAGAATTCTGTAATTTATAACATCATGCAACGTCACGCATCACCCGGTGACGACACAGTCAAGCTCCGCCGGTCTGCAATATTGCGGCAGCGAGAGCTTCAATATAAGAAGCAGCTGGAAGATACCTTCCAGCCCCCAGTAGGAGACGAGGATCACGTCGCCCTTCAACTTTACATTTATCACCATTATGACTATTCACTGGAAATTGCATTACTTTACGGATAATGTACGCCAGATTTGACTTTGAATAATTAGGCAAAATCTCAATTTTAAATAAAATATATATATATTATATATATATATATATATATATATATATATATATATATATATATATATATATATATATATAGATAGATATACATATATATATACTATATATATATATATATATATATATATATATATATATCTTATATATATTATATATATATATATATATATCTTCAATATGGGCGTTACTCGCCAATTAAAGTATCATTGAAAAAGCCTTAATAGGAATATAAATGAATTTCTATAAAATCAATGCTGCTAAAAAAGCAATCTCTTTTAATAGAACGTGCCTTGAAGAGGGTCTCCTGCCTGGATATTATTATTATTATTATTATTATTATTATTATTATTATTTTATTATTATTATTATTATTATTATTATTATCACACTCCCAAACAAATATTCTAAAGGTGACCAAATGAAGAATTGTAAAAGCATCCTAAACATTAACAAACGGATAAATGCAACTCTCTTGTCCTAATCTTAATGTAAATCATTTAGTGCCGTTCTAGCATTTACTCAAAAAGTTCCTTTGGAAATTTAACTATGTGGTAATTATTCTATAATTGACACACCCTACATAACTTATATCATTACGAAACCTTATTCATAATGACTTTGGTATTAAATCAATTATTCGAAACTTCATCATATGGACAATTTTTATTGTTTTTTAGTGGTGAAACTTTCACAAAAAGGAAAACAGGCGACAAGACCACATTAAATTCCTAATATAAAAAAAGAATAAAGGATTCTGAAATTTTCTTCTCGAGTAAGCTAATCAAACTTTGACTGGGCATTTCGCCTCAGAAGGAATGTGTTTTCAGAGGGCAAGTGGGATCGCTGCTCTTTTTGCTTCAGGCGAGAGAGAGAGAGAGAGAGAGAGAGAGAGAGAGAGAGAGAGAGAGAGAGAGAGAGAGAGATAAGATACCGGGATCCAGGATGGGAAGAAGGCGATTTCTTATATTAAATTCTCAGAATACATGCTAATAAAATAATGAACTCTTGAGTTGAATATGTATCTTATTACCACTGTATCATTCATCATAACAGGCAAGGTGTGTGGGTGTATGAGTGTGTGTGCGCGCGTGTGTGTGTGTGCCTACATGCAAGCCCATTTACTATAGGCTTACAATTAACGTATTCCCGATTGAACATAAAATCCCATTCCGACTCCTTTAGTCAATTATTCGCTCCAAACAACGCTGGAAAAAAAATAACAAATCCTTCGTTGTTATTGTAACTGGAATCAACCTGTCAGATCGCTCCTTCTAAGGCCATAGAAAGCTCAAAGGAATCCCCAAAAATGCTTCGGAGGTCAAAAAGATGAAAAAGGTTAACGTGGCCATTTACGATTTGAAGGGGAAGGTTGCCGATCGTCAATAGTCTGGCTGATGCCTATTTCCACGGCATAACAAGATAAGGAGAGCCAATCTGTGGAGGTTAAATATATTTTCCTTTCCTCTTTTATAAAAGGGTAGACCTTTCCATGAGGAAAAGCGGTGCCTTTATAAACAACTCGTTGTTTCTTTCTATTGGCGTAGCCGTTTTCATTTTCAATAAGCGAGAAGAAAAAGTATCTTTATGAAAAGTAAGAGTTTCTTAAAACGGCAAGGAAAATATGAGAATTTAAATAAAAATGTAAAAAATCAAGTTTTTTAAATATGAGTTTCATAAAAAACCAAGAAAAATATAAATGTTAAAAAAATCAAGTTTTTTAAATATGAGTTTCATAAAAAACCAAGAAAAATATAAATGTTAAAAGCATCTTTTTAATATTAGCGCTTCTTAAAAAGGCAAGGAAAATATAAAAATCTAAAAACATAAACATAAATGTAATTGTAAGAAATAAACATTTCATGTTTTTAATATGATCATATGTTAAAAAGCCAATGAAAATATGAAAATATAAATATAAAAGTAAAAGACTTATCTTTTTAGATAATACTAAATATTAAAAATGCAGTTTATTCTATTGAGGTGTTAATAAAGATTATTTCTTTTATACCGTGGAATTGTAAATAAACTTTTTTATACTGTGGAATTGTAAATAAAAAGTCATTGTTCCTGCAATTTTGTTGACGTTCCTACATTTGCTCCCATTCTGCATTATATTCAGATCCCATGCCCCCTACCCCTGAAATTTGTGCCAACTATAAATTAAGAATACGTTGTCTTTTTGTATATTATTATACTTCACTGCTTGCGGGGATGAATCATAGATTTTTTGTCATCACTGTTAAATCTTTTATAAGCATATACTATACTATATTTCAATGGAATAAATAATGATCATAGATAACAATTGCAGCATTATACAAATTGCAAATATTAGAAAAAATACTAATTATTACAAAGATAAAAATGATTTTTACTATTGATACAATTTTCATACAATTAACATCGCGAATTAAGAAAAATAATAGGCAACATCTGGCAACCTGCTTGAACCCTCTTGGCCCTTGGATGCTTCTATCCCCCAAGAGTCTGAGAATCACCGACGTGGTACATGATGGTAAGAGGAAATTTAGATTCCGCCTTAAGATTTAAACAAAATTGAACAAAAGTGTAGCAATATGGACGGTTTGTTTTAATTCGCTGAGATGTATACTTGATTCTACAAAGAAGAAGAAGAAGAAGAAGAAGAAAAAGAAGAAGAAGAAGAAGAAAAAAAAGAAGAAGAAGAAGAAGAAGAAATGTTACATCCAATCCTGAAAGAGGATATAGACTCTTTTGAAGAAAATTAAAAAAAAAAATTAAGATTAAATCTGTCGAAACGCGTAGGCAGTTTTAGACACGCCCCTTAGCCATAGGAGTGTTCAGTTATTCCTATAATGACTTTTATTAACGAAATAATTTAGATAGATATAACCAACGAGCCATGAAAACTAAAGAAACAAAGGTTGCGAATAGGACGTTGGAAACACCATAACACGTTAATATTAGACAGTCTGAATTAGTACAAGGTTCCTAATTGACAAATGCACTGAAAATCTCTTTTTCGTCCCAAGTAAAATAATTTTAGTATGAAACAGTACCAAAACGTTTTCGTGTACAGTATAGTCAGTGAAAGAACGGATATTTTCCCCACTGAGCAATGATTTTGTAGGCACTATCACAAATAAGGTGGTTGGGGGTGAGAATTTGGAAGGGCCGAGGTGGTGGTGTCAAAATTCTCCTTTATAAAAGGTATGCGTGAAGATGTCTTCCAGAATATTTATATTCTAAAGAGGCAGAAAACTAGTTCGTGCAAATGTTCCAGTTTGTGACGCCCTACGAAACGGATGCAAGATGGTTTTCAAAGGATAATTATTCAATCAAACTACAATTTCAATTCTTAGAAAACATATTTACTTGGAGGAAAGTTCCTTCGTCAAAGCGCATTTAGATTCTACGCTGAGACTCTTCGTGGGAGAAATTGCTTTGTATTTTGATTGGAGAGTTTATTGCGTTGTATGTGAATGGAAAAGTGGAGCTTTTCTTGTGTTGTATCAGATCGTTTTTATTCCAACGCTTACAAAATAATTTCTCATTCTAGTGTGCGCGGTGCATTTAGTGAAGGTAGCCAATTTTTTTTTTTTTATGATTAGTTTTTCTGTCAGTTACACAATATAAAACGGATATGTTTCTTTGGAATTTAATTATCTTTTGCTGTTGCCTGTGGGAAACGTAATACACACACACACCCACGACATCCACACACACACACAACGCACACACACACACACACACACACACACATATCTATATATATATATATATATATATATATATATATATATATATACTATATATATATATACCTGTAATATACAGGTAATAAATTTACCTAACAGCTGTATAATAAGATTGTACACACACACACACACACACACACACACCATGTACACACACACACACACGCACACACACACACACACACACACACACACACACACATATATATATATATATATATATATATATATATATATATATATATATATATATATATATATATATATTGGACCACTTATACTACAGGATAGATATTATAACTCAAGAACAATTTATTCATTCACACACACACACACATCACACACCATATATAAATATATATATATAGTATCATATATATATATATATATATATATATATATATATATAATATATTTATATATGGTGTGTGGATGTGTGTGTGTGTGTGTGAATGAATAAATTGGTTCTTGAGTTATAATATCTATCCTGTAGTATAGTGGTCCAATATATATATATATATATATATATATATATATATATATATATATATATATATATATATATATATGTTGTGTGTGTGTGTGTGTGTGTGTGTGTGTGTGTGTGCGTGTGTGTGTATGCGTGTGTGTGTGTGTGTACATGCGTGTGTGTGTGTGTGTGTGTGTGTACAATCTTATTATACAGCTGTTAGGTAAATTTATTACCTGTATATTACAAGAAAGATTTTATAGCTCAAGAATCATTCACTTACAAGTAATAATAGTGAAAAAAAAATCGAAACCTTCTGTATCATTGTTGTATCTAATATTCATATCATTGCATTATCACAATGAATATCTTGAAATCATTAAAAATTCTCTACCACTTGTCCTTCCATTTCCCTCCACAAGATCAGAGAGAGAGAGAGAGAGAGAGAGAGAGAGAGAGGAGAGAGAGAGAGAGAGAGTTACAAGGATTAGTCCATCCGAGGAGACATCGTGTGCTCACTTATTTGTAAGAGCAGGTTTTACTGTGCATTCACAGTGTCCTAATGATTTTGTTTAGCTTTCTTTTAAACTCTTCCACACTGTTGCTGTTTACAACTTCCGGTGGCAGTATATTCCACGTGTCACATATCTTGTATGTAAAGAAGTTCCCTCAATGGGATGAATTGTATCTCTTCAGTTCTAGTTTCGTTTAATGTAAACAAGTTATTGTCTACTTTTGTTAAGCCTTTCAGTATTTTAAATGTTTCTATTAGTTAACCTCGTAATCGTCGTGTTTCTAAGCCATACATGTTCAGGCTCTATAGTCGTTTTCTGTAACCTGATAGATGGAATTAACTTTGTGGCTCTTGCTTGTACTCCTTCTAATCTATTTATGCCTGTACTGCACATTCAAGATGCGGTCTAACTATTGATGTGTAGAGCTGCAGCACCGTTTCCTTGTTTTTGTATTTGAACTGCCTCTTTATGTATCCCAATAGTTTCTGTGCCTTCTTTTCAGCTTCCATGCAGTGTTTTGTGGATTATAAGCCCTTGGTAATAATGCCTCCAAGGTCCTCCTCTTGTTCTACACTATTTATGTCATTCCCAATCAGCATGTACTGGCATGAGGGTTGTTTGTTCCTATTTGTAATACTTTACACTTATCTATGTTTAAAGGCATTTACCATTTTTTTACCCCTTTCCTATTTTCATTAGATCATTTCATAAACTTTCCATTGTATCCGCGTCTGCTACATTTACACCTAGTTTGGTGTCATCTGCTAATTTGCTAAACTGATAGTTAAGCCTACATCAATGTCATTAATGTATATAAAAAAACAGGAGAGGGCCAAGGACAGAACCCTGGGGAACTCCGCATGTTACATCTGCCCATTCTGATTCTTCACCATTTACTACGACTCTGTTTCCTATAAGTTAGCCAGTCTTCAACCCAGTCTGCGGTTTCTCCTACAATTCCTAAAGCTCTAACTTTAGTCATCAGCTTCTTGTGTGGGACTTTGTCAAAGGCCTTTAGGAAATCTAAGTAGAGTATATTTATGGCTCTACTACTGTTCTAAATACCAAGTATGTTATGAAAAATCTCCAAGAGGTTTGATAAACATGATCTGTTTTGTCTGAAATCTTGTTGGCTGTTTAACAACAAGTTTTTTCTATCAATGTGATCCGCAATTTGATTTGCAATTAAGGACTCAAAAATCTTGCAAACGACCGATGTTAGACAGATTGGTCTATAATTTCCCCGCTCTTCTCCTGGACCTTTTTCGTGAACTGGGTGCACATTACCTAGTTTCCACCCTTTTGGTGCCTTTCTTTGTTTAGCACTTTTTCTGTAGAGTTTACATAGGTGAGGGACTATCTTCTCTTTCAGGTATTTAATTTCTCTTGGATGAATTCCATCCGGGCCAAGAGATTTGAACTTGTTGAGTTTGTATATTTTGTTTTTAATGCCCTCTTTTGTAAATACTATTTTGTCCAGTGGTGCTGCCCCTTCATATTTAATAGAAGGTTCCGGTACTGAGGTAGTGTCTTCAATCGTGAATACGCCAGTATAATTCTTATTCAATAAATCTGTTTTTTCCAAGTCTGAGTTCACCAGGTTACCTCTATTGTCCCTTAGGGAACCTATGTTATTTTTCATTGGTTTCCTACCATTAACCTGTGCAAAGAATTCTTTAAGGTTTTCTTTACAAACCGATACAACTCTTATCCTCATTTATCTTTGCATTTCTTACTGATTTGTCCACCAATATACAGTTCTTTGCCTGCTTGCTTCTACTGGTGTTGGGTGGGGGTTCATTGATTTGTACAATCCCTCTCTTTCTCTTATTGTATTTTTAATTTCTCTGTTGAACCAATTAGGCTGAGGGTTGCCATTTCTTAGTATTTGCCTTAACGGTGTACATCTAGAGCGTTTTTCTGTGTATTACTCATGAAAGGCTTCCCAGTGCTTATCTATGCCTGTGTTCTCGACGCACTCTAGATTTATAACGTACTCCTTTAGATTTTTTAGGTCTTATCGACGGTAATCTAATCTTATTATCTTCTTCTCTTTTTTTATGTTGAACATTAATTTGAAATTAGATCATTTTATGGTCTCTTTTGCCTAGATTTGCACCTACTAAAAGGTCAGTCACTAGATTATCTTCTGTTGATAGGGTGATGTCTAGTATGTTGTTTCCTCTGGTAAGTTTGCCAACCCATTGGTGGAGGAATTCATTTTTTACAAAATCTAAAAAGTTTCTTTCCTTCTATGTTTGATGCAGAGGTTATCGTGTCCCAGTGTACTGCTGCATTAAAATCTCCCATTATTATGCAGAGTTTGATGTTTATCTCTTGTCCGAGTAGTGCATATAGCTCCTCATCGGAAATTTGTAATTGGTGTCAATTTTGGGGGTTAAAAAGGAAAAATAAAGTTCTTTCATTTTGGTAGTAATTTATTGTTCCCTTTTGACATACAGAACAAAATTCTGGCATGAAAGTAATTTCAAATTCCTCTTACCTACATCAAAATGAATTTGAAATTTACATATTCTGTTGATTCTTAACAAATTGGCATTCACTAGCATCTTACTGTTTCAAGCCTCATATATACTATAATGTACAACAGTATACTACTTGAAAGTTGCCAAAGTCATCATATCCTTCTTACTAGTGTTTCTTTCCAGCAGTGCCGGATTGCTACTTCTGCTTTAATGTATCCCTCTCATTTTTTCGTGACTGTAAACATGGCCCGCGGCTTTGGTGACCATTGTAACACATCTTTCAACACTTTGTGTGTGTGAAGGTGAAGGCCACTTTGGTACTTGCATTGGTGTGTCTTTGAAGTTTTTTAAATCTTTACTACTTTGTCAATGGTGGTTCCAAGACTTCAGCATTCAAATCAAGCAAGTCTCACAATTTTATGGCATTGACACTTAACTGGGCAACTTTTCTTTGAATATATGAGCAGTCTCCCAACGGGTCATCGTCCATTGCTTCTGGTCGAGCATACCAGGCGGACCTCCTCACCACAGGTAATATGACATCTCTCACCAACTTATTTTGTGTTCTTACAAGCTGCAACTGAAACAACAGGTGACTGGGACCATCTACCCACTTAGGATTGAGCTTCACATTAAACCAGTTGGGAAGATAAACACCAATAATGTATAATTAACAATTAACCTCCAATTCTTCAGTGCTTGTCCCTTCAATTCGTGTTTAGAAATCCAGATCCTGCAGGAGCGTAGAGCTGTAGTTAGCCAATGGCTTTGACTGACTGGTCTAATCTCCAACAGAGGAAATGACTGAGGTACTTTTCCTGACTTTATTGCTTGAGCAATATGATAAGCATAGGACTGATCTGTGCTGAGGTCTTTGACAACTTCTTCAGGTAACACTGGAATGAGAGGACCTACATCAACCTTTGGAAATTTTTCATTTATTTCTAGGTGTGTTGCGTCATCCAGCATGTTGCCAAGGGAACTTGACCACTTATTATTGTTTTTTGTAGGACCATCAAGTTCCTGAATGAGGTGACGAAGAGGCACCTCACCTATATGTAAATCGCATACAAGCCATACAAGTCTTATTACAAGTTTTTTCTCTAAATAATTCATTACACTTCCCTCCCAGTCAGCTTTCACTGAAGCTGAATCTCCACCAATAGCCTACAGTGAATTTTCAAGTCCCCTTTCTTGAAGCCAGCATAATATGTTGTCAGCTATTATCCCTGCATGTTTCTTCCCTTCCACTTCAGCTTCAGGCGTAGAACGAAGCAAAAACCGACCACCAGGCTCAGAACGGATAGTGTAGTGTTCTTAGATTAGACTTGGAAATTTTCTTTTTATTCCTTCTACTTCTAGCAGAACTTTGGTTTCTTGCATTTTTCCATCAAACAAAAGACAGGAGAGTCCTCCTTCCTTTAGTCCTTTTTCTTGCTGGTCAGATATCTCATTTGTTATTTTTTTTTGTACTCTTCTAATGTTATTATGATCTATAATCAAGGCTGAATCTCCTTTGACTGATGAGGCCTGCATCTATCCAAGCGGCACTTGCAATTTCCACAGCCTCACGTAGTCTAGTGTGGTGTCGAATACTAGCTAATGCAAAGTTTGAAATGTCTCTTGTGTTATATTTTCCTTACTTTGGTAAAGCTTCAGAAGTCACTTTAGAACTATCATCTGACGATACTTCATTTTCTTCAGAAGAACCATCGAACAACTGATAAACATCATGGCAGTGCTGTTCTTCTCTTCTCACGACTTCTTCATTCTTTATTCTTTTCTTTTCCTCCTTCTGTCTGACAAGTTCCTTACCTCTGCCTTTGTCCTCTCTGACCTGATAAAATATAGTTCTAAAACGTATCTTTTCATAAGGGCAACAGCAATCAACGTGGGAATGATTTCCTCTCTTACAAGAGAGAGAACAATCTGTTTTTGAACACATAACTATGGAACATTTGCAGCTCAAAATATCAAAAGTGTATCAAGTGAGTGTATGAAGGCAAATTTCCTTGCCAAGTTTCCTTTACCAAGTGATACCTGAATTGCTTTTTGCCACAATCCCTTAAGTTTTAGGCCAATTGTTCGACAATGAATTATCACTGGTAGGTTTGAATAGGGCATTTAGCTGTTGTCCATTGGTGCAGAAGATGGGGTACGATGTCATTCATGAGTTCCTTATCCGTATAGTTCCTTATGTCCCTGCAATTTTGATCTTGAAGGAGTAACCCAAATAATAATGAAACTTTATGATAAAATTGATATAGGATATTTATTTTAATTTACTTTGGCAAATATATCTCACATTTGGGAGTAAAAACCACTACCAAATTTGATTTTTCGCAAGTTAAGAAAATTGACACACCCTACACGGTCCCACAGTCGCCGCATCCGCTTATCCATGGACAGTTTTCCATAGTTCATCGCCAGGAAACCTTTTATTACTGCCACACTGTCTAATAATCCTAATATAACAGAGACAGGGGTAAAAATGAAAACAGGATTGATGAGACGAAACGTGAAAAAATATAGCTCTAAATAACAGGAGTAACAATTCTGTAAATATTCAATTGAGTGAAATTCTAAAGCTAGCAATTTGATTTGCTGAACTAGAAATTTATCATTTTTTTCATTACTTTTGTTTTCATTTTTTATGATCAAAGGCAGAAGTAAGAAATATTTTACCCTTCTATCCTATGTAGATTGAAGAGAGATTAATCTCATGAACGTCCAATTTTTACGTCTTGAGGTGTAAATGAAATTTGAATGGCTTTAATTGATTTTGGGTAAACAATAATATTTTCTAATGCGTCTCAATTTGTTTATTTACTTTTATACCCAAACAAACTTACAGTTAAAGGTTAAATGTAAAAAAAAATTTCTTAAGAATTCCTTGAACGAATTCCGAATCCTTCACTGAGTCCTCTGGGCATGTAAGAGGATATTCACCTTCAATATGAAGGTTTTCGTCCCTTTCCTGCCTTCTTTAAAATTTGGTATCTGAATCTTTTATTTTTGTGATTCTTCTCTTTCCTTTCTTCTTCCTCTCTACCTGAGAGAGACTATAAATGCTACCACAGATAAAAAGACCTTTTATAAAAATATGTGTTTTATCAAGATATATATTTGTATTTGTGTCGAACCGATTGTACAAAATATTTACTATCTAGTGCATGTTACTTTGCGGAAATAAAAATCTAATCAAGGTCAAACGACAGAAACATACGGGTATTCCATTGCATACGAAATAAACCTTTATAAGCGTTCTGTTATATCAGGGTTATGAGATATTACTCTTTCCATGGATAAACCCTTTGAACAGAGGGGAAAATGTCTCAGCTACAAATAGAAGGGTAAGCACAAGATCTTTTCTAAACCCTTTTTATCTTCGAATCTTATCTGTATATTTCAGAATCAATTTGTTTAATCATTTTACTTGGACATGTTATGAATGAAACACAAGTGAAAATGCACAATGTATCAGTGTTTAACTTTTACTGTAGATTATCCTATGTCGATGTCATTTTTATTGGTCAATGTGACTTGAATCTTTAAATTCTATAAGACATTCTGTCTTTCCTTTTTGAAAGTTGACGTGTGTACGACTCGGAATTTTATTTTGTGTATGCAGATATTCACTAATAATATTCTATTTTTTTTTATACAAAATATGCTGTTTAAGATTAAGTATCCTCCTCAAATCCTTACTCGTATTGTAAAAAGAATAACCTTTAGGGCAATGTTAACAAATACAAGTTTTGTTTCACTAGTTTGAAAGTTTAACTTAATGTTCCACCTTGATATTTCAGTGACCGTTGGATTTTTTTTTTTTTTTTTTTTTTTTTTTTTTTTTAATGCACGGTTTAAGTTATCCATTTGAGTTTTGTATACGAATTAAGGAATAATCAATTCAATAATACCTTGGCAAACGTAATGCATATTTCATAATATACCTGAGAGTTTTAATCGCGTTTGAACTTAAAGACGGATCACAGAAATAAAAGGAGATACATATCTGTAGGTTATGAATAATGCAGAACATCAAATTTTCTTCCATGTGTTTTACATTTGAACTGAAGGTGGGTCAAAGACAAAAGAAAATATATATTGGGAATAACGTATATCCTAAAAGGCATAAATCACTCTTCCCAAAAATATTACTAGAGCGTCAGCGATTTCATCATTCAATATTCGAAATTATCTGGTGAAAACTTAAATTTTTAACTTTTCTTATTTTTCTGAAAAGTCCTCGACTTGGTATTAATTACTCTTGGGAACCAATCTAACTTTCCGGAAGTTTTTAATGTCCCTGATTCAAGCCTTTCTAGAAATGCTTCAACAAAGATAAATGTAGAAGTTACGAAGAATGAAATTTATATAATTACGAAAAGCGAAGAGGGAAGTAACTAAGATGAATAATCTAAATTGGACCTAGGAAAGTGCATTTGCTCATAAATATTGATTATATATCTGTTGGCAGAAAAGTGGAGACGCTTTTTTATAACCAGACACACTTGCGTTTCTATATAAAATTATTAAACTTTTGTTAACTAGCCCTACCTAAGTAAGATATTAGGAAGAAGAGTTTATGTTTACATATTAGTAAATCATCACATGTTTTGGCTTTTCTTTTTCGCTTAGAAGAATGTACATGTGATTTTGCACTTTAATAATTGAAAAGTTTAGTTTACAACCATAGCTGTTCATGGTCGAAATGTAAATATATTAAATATACAATGTACTGATAACTGAAAAACTTAAATTATCCTTCAAGGTAACAGAGAATAACGGGATTTACCTAAATACGACGATCTTTTACGAGGCAATAAACAGCGTAACCACACCATATTGTATATCACCTAGTGTTACTTAGAAGCCACCTTATATCTGAGGGGGTCTCACAAAGGTAAAGAAAACGAAAAATGGTTCATCAGTCTGGCCTCAGATGGCTCCTGAGGCTCCAAAGCCCCGGCTGATTGGTTCTTCTCAGCAACTGTATTAGGTCTACATATCCATTCCTTTATCACACTCGTCATAACAAGAAAGGGATTTCCACCCATCTTCTTCCGTCTTACGAATGAACCGTTATCCCAAGGTTCTTTACGAGATATAAGAGCGCTAAGCACTTCCATTTCTACAAAGAGTGTGACTTTTCCTACATCAGGTTTAATACTAATCACTTTGCCAGGAGCGTCATCTTGCTTACAATTAAAATGTGAAATAATCTGTCAAGATTACACGTGGAATCTTCTGTCTTCAAAATATTCAAGCAAGTAACAAATTTATTTCTGCTCTCTGCTGACGTCTCCTCAGTTTCAGGTATATAGGTTTAACTTTCCATTCTCTTATACTTATTTATCTCTCTCTCTCTCTCTCTCTCTCTCTCTCTCTCTCTCTCTCTCTCTCTCTCTCTCTCTCTCTCTCTCTCCTTGGAATCTCTTGAGTAGTCTGTGTCAATAAAGTTTGTCAGCTGAAGATTAAAAACAAAAACTTCGCTTATCGTAAATTCTAACATTTCTGAGTCAGTATACAACATGAAATACAACATCGTGAGGAGGGAACTAATACGGAATTTGAAAATTGTTCGTCTAATCAATAGTTGGTCCATCGTTATCCTACCTCTGACTGAAGGAATAGTTTCACTAACTACTGAAACTAGTTTGATTAGTTGGCATAGTTAGATTAAAGCTAACTTTGGTTTAATTAAGTGATTTCGATACTGAGTGACTTCAATGAAACTGCTTGATGCCACCTTTGCTTTGAAGGGGGTTGTATCTCTTCGGTGAAATAAAATAAAATTACTATTACCATTACTATTATTATTGCTACTATTATTATTGTTGTTGTTGTTGAGGATAAAAATCTTTAAATGTTGTTCAACCTCGTCAAAGGCTTGACATTTTAGGCTACAAACAATCGAACACTCTGGTTATGAAAGTAACTTCGGCAGTGCTTTGAATGATGATGATGATATTTTCATTATTTTTAATGGTAACCCTTAAAATTTTCAAAATTTTCTTTGGTATAGTAATGGAATTTTGTCCTAAGTCTAGTTCACAGCAGAGCGCGAAACAGATGATAAGTTGCCGTTTCTAAACATACTCATTTTCCAAGACCCAGTAACTTTCACTTTTAAATTTACAGTATATCGTAAATAAACCAATGCAAAAGCATATTTTCATTTTTTCTCCTGGCACAATAATGAAGTTAAACCAACATCTTAGTCAATTTTGTTTAGAAAACCTGCGACCCCGACTTCATTGACAGAGAACTTAAACACATCGAATGTTTTTAAAAATTGTTTGCCTGAACATTTTATTAATAACGCTTTAAAAAAACAAAGAATATTTTGCATAGAATCCTCAAAGGAAAATGACAAAACGAAATATACGAATTGTCGTGCACTCCCTTTTCATCCCCACTTAAAAAAGAATATGGAAAACTGTAAACAAAAATCACAGTAATAAAAAAAAATATGTCTATAATTATAACATGATTAAAAGACTTCTTATACACAGCAATAGTACAACGAATCACAATAAGCATGTTGGTGTTTATGAAATTCCCTAGAATTTGACTCTAAATATTTTGGGGAAAATGGTAGAGGGTTGCCCACGAGAATCCGGGAACACAAAAGAGCATACTAGTTGCATTCGGAAAACAGTCACAGGCTTAAGCTCGATCATTACATAAATTAGAAAGAATCTAAAGTAATTTTTAGAAGTAAAGATGTTGGCATAAGAAGACTAGTGGTGGGTGCGGCGATAGATAGTGGTTCACCTATGGAAGGTAATGAATCTTTCACAAATGAAGATGAATTCACCAATAATTTCTTATTTCCAAGAAATATATCAAAGATTTTAAGAATAAAGACCATTATGATTGTGTCGTCTCTTTAGCCACATCTGATGCTGCGGTTGCCTCTCTTTCTCCCGTTCAGGTTACTCGGTTACTTCCAGTAACCGATGCTGCTTCCCCTGATCTTGCCACCCACTTGGTGGACAAGGCCCCTAAGACTATTTTGGAGTGCTGTAGATGGGCAGATGCCTATGACACCCACCATCCATTGCAGAGTTCTTTAAAGAAGAAAATACGCCCTGCTCTCCGCCTTGCTCCTGCTGCCACCTCTCAGCCTACCCAGCTCCCCTATATTCCTCCACGGAAACCTGTGTATGGGCGTTGCAATAAGCCAGGTCACACCATGGAGCAGTGCCTCTCAAAGGTGGATCCCCCTCAGCAAGCTGCCACCACTCCTCTGAATGGACTACCCAATCATTATAATAACAAGAACAACGGCCATTGGAACAGAAACAACAAGCCCAGGCCTGCTTTTACCAAGACTTTCTGTGACTCATGCAAAGTGCATGGGCACACTGCTGCCTTGACGGGATGCCCCAAGAAAGCTCCTGTTTCTGCCATTGCTATGGCCGTGATGAATCCGTCAGCTGTAGGCCCTTCTGCTCAGGGCCCCATATTTGTTGCACCTCCCAGAGGTCGCTATCCTGCCCACCAGGTTTGAGCTTTCGACGACACTGGTGTGAAAGTATCCATCATCCAAGAAGATAAAATTCCTTACAGAGCTCAGGTTGATAGGCACCAATTCATTATGATAGAGAGCCTCAACCACGTCAAGATGTTCTTACCCACTGTCTGGTTGAGAGTCACATGACCTCACCGTTCTAAGATATGTACCATGGCAGTAGCAACCTATATACCAGGAGGTTATGATGTCCTGCTAGGACAAGAAAGTCTCCTCCTACCTTCATACCATATCAGGACCCCTGCCTTCATATAGCTCCAGACCCGTTTCACGGGCCTCCAAGAACTACCTCTAAACAGCCAGTGCCACTTGAAGGTGCCAGGCAGTGCCAGGCTCCGTCTCTCATGGATGTTGAGCCACGTTTGAGTCCTTCCACTAAGCCAGGAATGGCCTCAGTGCCAGTACCAAGGCAAAACTCAAGTCTTCCTCCTGGAGCTCTAAGTCCCTGTTGCTCTCCCTACGCTGGCTTGGCCCCACTACCAATGCTGGCAGTCAAGGAAGAGCCAATTCCAATAGGAATCCTCCAGGACACCCATGACCATAGTGGACACTCCACCAGCGGCGTGGCCTCGCAGACCACCCCAGAGTCAGTCCTCCCAACGGGAAAGCCCATCTCGAATACCATTACCTCATCCAATCCCCCTCCGAATCCTATTTGGCCTAAGAACTCGCGGAATCGAGCCATGCAGCATTAGGCACAGGGATGAGTGCCAAGGCCCCAGTTGTCGCAGCAGCCGGAGCCGATGCCCCTGCGGAATTTTCAAAGGGTTTGAATCATTCAAGGCCCCCAATGGCATCATGAAACCGACCTCGAAGAGGTCATAGGAATAAGGGAAAAGGGCGTAGAGGTTTTTCAAAACCTTATGAGAGCCAATAGTCTCTCCGTGCTAGTGCCTGGCACAGTGCCGCCCTCTCATAGAGAATTCTGACTCTCTCCATCCAGAGGAGAGTGCCAGATTCTGCTATTTCTACTTCCTTCTTACTTTTTTGTAACTCTACTTCCTTCTGACCCTTTTGTAATTTTATTTTTTTTTTGCACTGTCATCGTCTTCTCTTCCTTGGTTTCCTTTCCTCTTCTTTACTGCCTTTGGGTAGTTATTGTATATTGTATGCCCTGCTTAGGCAGAGCCAAATCTGCCAGCTATTCTGGCCTTATATAAATTAGTAATTCATTATGAACTACTGTCATAAAAGTGCCACAATTGGCACAGTGCCCTATTCTAGGCACTTAGTATTCCATTTGACTAGGGGAAAATTTAGCAAGCAAAAAATTGCTATAGCTTTAGAAATATTTTCAAAGCCTGTCTCGTTTATACATTGTCTTGATTTGATCTCTGATTTAGTGTTATTTCGCTTGTCTTTATATTTTGGGAAATTGCCATTGTCTCTGGTGAAATTTACATTTTTGTGTAATCTTATTTAATCTCAATGGAAGATTACTTCATTAATTCCATACTTGTTAGTTTGCACTAATGATTTCTATGATGTCATTAATATTGTTAGGCACCTTCTTGTTACGAGACAAAGTTATCTAATGAATCATAGGGCTATTAACACACCTGAATGCGTCATATCGCCCTATCAGGGTAAGCTAATAGCATGTGTTGCCTTAAACAATTAAGCTAGCACTATTATATATGATATAATTTACCCTGTAGGTTAAGTTTTATCTAATCGTTATTTTCTATTCCTTGTTATTCTCAGTGTGACATTATATTTTAAGGGTATTCTTTATTGGAATAAGGCAAGTTGTTAGTCTTTATTCACGTCACACTTTTTTTTAACTAATGATTAATCCTCTGCCTGTCGAGTAAAGATTCAGGAATATCATCATCGGCAGAGTTTGAATATTGTTTATATTAGAAGTCCACTCAAGGGAGAATGGAAGGCTCAGTAATTTATATTTGCCATTGGTCCTTGCTGCTGGCTTGTCTTGTCCATTCCAACCCATCTAGGGTTGAAATGTCCTCTAGAATGGGGAGGCATTCACGATTTTAAGCCAGAACCAAGGAAAGTTAAGATCTATAACAAGATTCATTCATCCTTGTGTATATGCAAGTTGCCCCTTTGAACTGGAAAAATCCATTCTCTAGAAAGTTATCTCTGTTCCCATTGGCTATCAGAATTTAACCCCCCCCCCCCCCCCCCATAGGGATTGGGTGTGGCTTACCAGGAGAAATTTTAAAAGGAGCACGGACCAGCGGCTCGCTCTCAGAAGAACCTTAGACCTAGGAGAGATCAGTAGCTCGTGCTATCTCGCCCTGCAGACAACACTTTGTCCCTTTCTGTACCCCCTGCCTCCTCTGGGGAAATCTCAAATATTTTTATACGTCCATAGTGCACAGAAATATCAGCAGATAAGAAGACTACCAAGCCCATGATTTCCAGGTACTGTGAGAGTAAATTCCAGTTCAGCCAGGGAATTGTTTTGCCTTTTGTCTGTATTTCATTTCCATTTTCCAACGCGACTTCCCCCCTCCTATGTTTAGTTTCTCATTCCCCCCATCTTGGTTCAGTGCTGTGATCACTCCCCTTATGATACTAGTAAACATCCCCTAGTAAATTCAAGCAACGAAATAGTTCTCTCTGTGTAAATTCCCAGTCATTTTCATCACCCCGGAGCCTTGCATTTTCAATAACCTGTTTGTGCAGAATTCTGAATGCCGTGTCTGGTTGCCCGCAGCCATGTGTTTCCGGTGGATTGACAATCAACCACCTTATTAGTTCCTGGACCAATGTAAATTAATGTAAATATAGTGCATTTAAAACTAAAGCCCAGCTTTTATGTAAATTCCTCCTTCCCTAGTAATATTGGCCTTCTGCCATAGTTTTCTCCTCTTTTCTTTGTTGTGATCTTTCGTTCCTCCATTCAAGGCCAATTGTCAATGCCCTACACCCTAATATCAGATTTACACTCGATGAAGAAGAAAATAACAAGCTTCCCTTTCTGGATGTTCTAGTGTCCAGGAACGAGGAAGGCTTCTACATGGGTCTTTTCAGAAAAAAGACTTTTAGTGGGTTAGGTATCAACCCATACCTCTAATTGGTTTACTTTTAATGAAGAAATTAACTTTCTTTCCCAATATCTTAAAAATAACTGCTTCCCAGACAAACTTTTGTTTAAAATGCATAAGAAAATGCTTGATGCCCGATTCATAGAGGTGCCAACGGTTTTGACAGTCCCAAAATTAAAAATGTTTGCTAGCTTCCCTTTTCTTCATGACAACCTCTTCAGAAAAAAGTTCCTGGCAATTATTCAAAAGGAATTCCCGGCACTGAACCTAAAAATCGTCCCAAAAAATCCATTAACTATCGGATCCCTGTTTAAAACGAAAGACCGCCTAAGTCCTCTTCTAAAATCTAATGTTGTATGTAAATATACGTGCCCGAGATGTGATCACGAGACTTATGTGGGTTGTACGAAGAGGTTACTAAAAGTGAGAATAGATTCTCACAGTGGCTTGAGTTTTAGAACGGGCAGCAGATTAACAAACCCCGAACAGTCAAATATCAGAAACCACTCTAAATCATGTAAAACATATATCAATGATAAGGATTTTACTATTATAGGCCAAACGCAAAACGAAAACGACCTAACAACCTTGGAATCCATTATGATAAAAAAGATAGTTCCGTCCTTAAATGCGCAATCCTCCTCTGTTCAGTTGTTCATCGCCTAGAGTGCTTGTTTAAATTTTCTAAAAATTCTCTCAGTCACTGCCCATCCTTTGCAAGGATAAGGTATACAATAGCCTTATTGTTTTAGTGTTATTTATTTATTTTTAATTTTCTTACACCCATATCGTAATTTCTGTATACTTTTTCTGTAATTTTTAAATAATTTTAATGTAACTGTACTGTACATAATTTTAGCGCTCAGTATGTTTTTCTGTTTTAAGAGATTCATAAATTTGTAAATGTTCTACATTCTGATGTTGTGATGTTGATGTTCATTGAATTTTTAAATATTGCATAATTTTTATGAATTATGCAGTGCGTAGTTTTAATGTTCGTGTGTTAATCTTTAATTATAGCCTTGAGAATGCGACTATGAGTCGTGAAACGTCGGCGAAATAAATGTACCTGAGTACGATGCCTTTCCCTATGGTTCCAATGATGAGATGTACATAGAGTTGCAGCTCCGTCTTCTAAGATCTATATATATATATACATATATATATATATATATATATATATATATATATATATATATATATATATATATATATATATATATATATATATATCCTCCCTAAGAGATGACGGGTAGTCTGACAGAACTAAATTAACTTCGTTCCTATTCCCCACAACCCCTTTTCATCTTCTCTTTCTATTTTTTCCTTAACCTTAGATCAGTATACTAATGTTAGCTTGAAATCTTTTCTTATACCTCCACGCAACCCAGCCCTGCATCCACCCCTAGCCCCTTAAAAAAAAAAAACATGGTCAACAACAGTCCAAAGTGGGAACAATTCGCTGAACGATAGAAGGTGATTTTGTCTCAACTACAAAATTTCTTTCCAAAATTTGTTTGCGCTTCGCTGGAAGAGGAGGACCAGAATGGCTCTATGGAATGACTCTTTCCCGTTTCCCCCTAACACAATGGAGTCAGAATCGCAGATTTCCCAGGCGTCTTCACTTTTGCAAACTCGCTGGGCTGGAGTTTATGAATGCATGATGGGAAGTGAATGGGATTTAAATATGATATTTGAGCAAGTCAATTCTTATGCAACATTTGCTGACGGGACGAAACCGGCCTTTTGACAGACGACAGAGAAACGAAGGAGTGATTTATAAAAGGAGTTGTTTTACGTCTCTTTAATAAATGAAAGGAAGCTTCTCAGATTATTTATGTATATTTTAGTTTACTATTATTCTGGTGATCATGGATTAAGTTAAATGTAACATGAATCTGTGCTAAGAAATCTGTAAAATGGATCTGTCCTAAGAAATCAATGTAACTTGTGCGCTTCTCAATTAAGATTAAAATCCACCCTCTCTCTCTTTTTCTCTCTCTTCAACTTTGATCATAAGTTACTTTGATCATAACTTACTATCTATAACAAACAGATGTGTAGAGTCAGCTCAACGTCTAGGTCAAATGACCATCCATGCCATTATCCAAACAGGAATTGCTACCAACGAGGGCGTTGTTATACACACACACGCGCACATACACACATCTATTTTTTTTTTTTTCAATTAGAATGGTAGTAAATCAATCAGCAAGGCTCTTTAGTCATTAGTGACTGCAGAAACATACATTTTCCAATAACATCGTGCGATTCTATCGGCTGTTACTAACCAGGACTGCAACTTTGATTTACATTTCAATGATACCTATTTACCTTATTGGCAGATGATAATCCTAACATATCCAAGCTGAGTAGGTACTTTTGATAATTATATAAGATGGACAGCGACGATCTAAAAATATCCTTAAGCGCTCAGTATATTATAGTAAGATATTGCATTATTCTTTTTAATGATATTGATATAAGAATTTTACTTTAGGCATCGTATAAAAAGTAGCGATGGGAATGATTTACTACATGTAAATTAATATTGAAAGCAGTATGCATAACAGGTTCGAACCCAAATATTAAAATGAAAGAAAATTTGGTTGATTACAAGATATTGCCGGGAAAAATAATCAGAATAATCAGAAAGACGATTAAGACGAAAATAATAAGTCGATATAATTATCGAAACACACAACTTACTTCATTCGTTGGAAGATACCCAGTGGCTAAATACGCTCAATACACGTCAGGTCGAACGGGAAGAAAGGTATATTTAGTCTGTTAGTTCAAAATAAATTTCGTCCGTGAATGAATTTGGTACTTGTCACTTAAATTCCGTACCCTCCGGAAGTTAATTACACTGCTTTGTTTGCTTGCTTTATATAATTCAAGTTTTGTATCATTTAATATATGAATATGACTAACTCTGGACCAGTTATTTCCTTGTCCTTCGAATTGATGAAAACAATATATTTTCCACGTTGGTATTCGTAGAGTGAGAACAGTAACTAATTTATATATATAAAAGCATTGCATTTGAGCTGATCTGTATTCTACATTTGTTTTCTGATATACATGAGTAAGGAGTAACATCTTTCAAATAAATAAAATAAGAAAATCTATATTACTTTAGAAGATGTAAATTTCAAGGATAATCGAAAATGAAGGAGATTGTTTAGATTTGCTATGTGAATTTAACCATCAATGAACATCTTTGAATATCACAAGATTTATTTCTGTCAAGTTATAGGTAAACGAAAACCTGTCTATTACGTATTTATGGATTAAAGTTTTTAGATACCGAATACGACCACATTGGGTATATACGGGTTCATTTTATCATCTGTATGCTTAGAGTATATTAGGAATGAATGGCTTTCATAGAAAATTATATACTAACATGCAGGGTATGAACAAATCGATAACTCATGACACAAATATATTCCACGAAGATTCTTTCAACCCCCTTTACTCATAAAACGCATTTGCATAAAGGAAATGAAATTTACAAGTTCCAAAATTAAAACCAGTTCCCTGTCAAAATATTCTACGTCGAAAAACGCCAGAAATGAGGGGGTCGTGGATGCATTAAAAAAAATGAAAGTCCAAAATATATCTGGTTTTTATCAGCAAATAGTTTTCAACAGGAGTAATGTTAGAATAATTTCGCTAGTAAATTTGTTATTCAGTCGTACTTCTCATTCTTAAAATATTACGTCTGCTGTGCGAAGTATCCATTAGGGTAAAGTCTCGAACAAAAAAAATGAAAGAAAGATATATAAAAAGAATTAAATGTGAAAATAGACCTAAAAGACGGAGGAAGAAGAATAAATGGGAAAATCTACTAAGGAACATTCGGTGATATTGGACGGTAATACTTCCATTCACAGTTCGGAACCATAATCTTTAATCGGTTCCGACTACTTTTGTGTATTATATATATATATATATATATATATATATATATATATATATATATATATATATATATAATATATATATATATATACTATATCTATATCTATCTATATCCATATCTATATATATATATATATATATATATATATATATATATATATATATATATATATATATATATATATATATATAAAGGAATGGAAAGTAAAGTCCCAGAAAAGTTGGTTAGGCTGCTCGAGATGATATATAAAAGAACGAGCACAAAAGTGATAACAGCAGTTGGGAAAACAGAACATTTTGGAAGTTAATGTGAGATTACACCAAGGGTCAGCATTAAGCCCATTTTTGTTTGTGCTGGTCATGGGTGTGTTGAGTGAAGAGATCAAGAATAAATAGCTGTGGGAGTTGTTGTATCCCGATGATCTGGTGATTACTGATAAAAATAAGGAGGACCTAAAGAGAAGGTTTGGAGAGCGGCAGGAGTCTTTAGAGAGGGGTGGCTTAAAGGTGAATGTGAATAAAACAGAGGTTTTGCTGAGCAGTAAGGAAGATAAAGAATAGTAATACAAGAAAGAAGAGGTTCAATTATAAAACAGGCAGAAAAGTTTAAAAACTTAGGATCTACTTTAAGCCAAGAGAGAGGATGTGAGGCTGAAGTTGACAGTAGGATAAAAGCTGCATGGGGGAAGTGGAGAGAGGTATCTGGAGTGGTATATGATAAGAAAATGCCAATCAAGCTAAAGGTCAAAGTATATTACGCAGTAATAAGACCAGTGTTAATGTATGGAGCAGAAACATGGGCTCTGAGAAAAAAAAGAGGAAGTAAAACTTGACAGAACAGAGATGAGAATGCTGAGGTGGATTATGGCAATATTGCTGCTTGAAAGACTGGAAAATGATGAAATAAGAAGAAGGGCAGGCTTAGTAAAGATTACAGAGGTGATAAGAGAGTCATGATTGAGATGGTATGGGCATGTGTTAAGGATGGATGACAAGGAGAGAGTGAAGAGGGCTAAGGTGGAACCTGTCAGAGGAAGAAGGTCGTTAGGGAGACAGAGAATTAGATAGCAAGATAAAGTGAAGAAAGATATAGAGAGAAGAGGTTTGGTGGAGGATGATGCCTTTGACAGAAGGTAGTGGAGAAGAAGGCGCATCAAGCGACCGACATCCTAATGTAGGGATAATGGTGGGAAAGAAGAATATATATATATATATATACAATATATATATATATATTATATAATATATATATATAATTATATGTAATATATATATATCATATATATATACTATATATATATATATATATATATATATATATATATATATATCCTCATCCTAGGCCCCCTGCGGAGAGTAAATCCAGAGCAGCCATTGGGAGCAAAGATGGGTTTAGAGAGTATAGAGGCTTCCAGTTCATAGGGGCAACTTGCATGTAGGCAAGGATGAATGAATCTGGTTATAAAGATGTCTTACTTTTCCTTGGTTCTCGCTTAAAATCCTGAACTATATATATATATATATATATATATATATATTATATATATATATATATATATATATATATATATATATATATATATATATATATATACATATATATATATATATATATATATATATATATATATATATATATATATATATTATATATATATATTATATATAAAACATCTCTCCCATATGTAGGAAGTACAATATGAAAAATGAAACCATAAACCACTGTGTGGTATTTATAGTGTGGGGTTCCGGGTTGCTTCATGCTTCCTTAGAAGTCCATCACTTTTCTTACTATGTGCGCCGTTTCTAGGATCACACTCTTGTGCATGAGACCTGGAGCTACTTCAGCCTCTAGTGTTTTCTATATTCCTTTTCAGGGATCTTGGGAACGTGCCTAGTGTTCCTATGATGATGGGTACAATTTCCACTAGCATTTCCCATATCCTTCTTATTTCTATTGTCAGGTCTTGATACTTATCCATTTTTTCCTTCTCTTTCTCTTTAACTCTGGTGTCCCATGGTATTGCCACATCAATGAATGATACTTTCTTCTTGATTTTGTCAACGTCACGTCTGGACTATTTGCACGTATCACCCTATCTGTTCTGATACCAGAGTCCCAGAGGATCTTTGCCTGATCGTTTTTTATCACTCCTTCAGGTTGGTGCTCGTACACTTATTACTGCAAGGTAGCTGATGTTTCTTGTGCAGGCTCCAGTGGAGGGCTTTTGCCACTGAAGCATGCCTCTTTTTGTACGGGTTCTGTGCAAGTGCCGGACATTCGCTTGTTATGTGGTTTATGGTTTCATTTTTCGTATTGCACTTCCTACATATGGGAGAGATGTTTTTATATATATATATATATATATATATATATATATATATATATATATATATCCTATATATATATATATATATATATATTTCCATCTATCGTTCTTTGAACGTATCTGGTTCTTAGGGCCTGATCTTGTGCCGCTGTTATCATTCCTTCAGTTTCCTTCTTGAGCTCTCCCCTCTGTAGACATTGCCATGTGTCATCGCTTGCTAGTTCTTTAGTCTGTCGCATGTATTGTCCGTGCATTGGTTTGTTGTGCCAGTCCTCTGTTCTGTTTGTCATTCTCCTGTCTCTGTATATTTCTGGGTCTTCGTCTACTTTTATCAGTCCTTTTTCCCATTCACTCTTGAGCCACTCGTCTTCACTGGTTTTCAGATATTGCCCTACTGCTCTGCTCTCGATGTTGACGCAGTCTCTATACTTAGTAGTCCTCTCCCCCCTTCCTTTCCTGTTATGTATAGTCTGTCCGTATTTGCTCTTGGGTGTAGTGCTTTGTAAATTGTCATATGTTTCCTCGTTTTCTCGTCTATGCTGCGGAGTTCTGCCTTCGTCCATTCCACTATTATTATTATTATTATTATTATTATTATTATTATTATTATTATTATTATTATTATTATTATTATTATTATTATTATTATTATTATTATTACTATTACAGACTACTAGCAAATCTAGCTCTAAAATCAAAGTAGTGCAAGCCAAAGACGCCATCAATTAAGTAGCAGTCAACAGTGAAATATTACGGAGATAAAGACGTAAGTAATATTATGGAAATATCGAAGGAAAACAAAAACAATGTTTTAAAAAAACGACGTTCATGGAAACATTCTCCATAAACAAAATACATGCGAGACTAGTTTGAGCCTCTGAGAAGCAAAAGAATTATTTCACGGGACAAACTTCCTGAAAACGCTCTTGTATTGGAAGCTCGCAAGGAAAGTGCGACACCTTTATGAATTAACTGCAAACCAGTAAATAAATAATGACTGATATTTTAAGGGAAGATGCAAATGATACTCATAGTTATGAGAGACACTGATAAATCGTCATTATTAAACTAAACTATTGAAGAAAATGTTAAACATCAATTATCCTATGTCCTTGACAAATATGTCATTGTCTGAAACAGTTAAAAGAATGCATCTTAATTGCGAAAGACCAAATCTGTGCCTATTATAGTGCCATGTTACCTGTAGACCCTAGGTTGACGTTGACTAATACGTTTGAGTTAAAAAGCATTTTGAAAAAATAATCGCACAAAAAAAATGCTCTCACCAAAAAAAGTTAGCCAAAATCTGTAACAAATTCAAGCAACAATAAATAATAAATCCTTCATGCGAATAAAAATATTTTTCTTGAGAACATGAAAGACTTACATTCCATTCCGAACATTAGAGGAATTGCAAACTTTCCTTGAAGTTTTGTCGGAGCCACTTAAGAAAATGGATACAAACTTTACACTACAGATATTCCGACTGTTGCAATGATTTGTCGGAAGTTCTAAAGTAAGAGAACAAACT
>NC_087216.1:58690381-58692881 GCF_015104395.2 Macrobrachium nipponense
CATGGCTCCAGGAAGTCAAGGAAGAAGAAACAAGGAGAATAAAACAAAGATTCACAGACATCACGACAGACACAGTCAGACACCAACTAAAGAAAAATGCCAAACTGGAAAGCCCCAGGTCCCGATGAAGTCCATGGATACTGGCTCAAAAACTTCAAGGCCCTACACCCACGAATAGCAGAACAACTCCAGCATTGTATCTCAAATCACCAAGCACCCAAATGGATGACCACAGGAAGAACATCCTTAGTACAAAAAGACAAGAGTAAGGGAAATATAGCCAGTAACTACAGGCCTATCACCTGCCTACCAATAATGTGGAAGTTACTAACAGGTATCATCAGTGAAAGGCTATACAACTACCTAGAGGAAAACAAACACCATCCCCCACCAACAGAAAGGCTGCAGAAGGAAGTGTAGGGGGACAAAAGACCAGCTCCTGATAGACAAAATGGTAATGAAGAACAGTAGGAGAAGGAAAACCAACCTAAGCATGGCATGGATAGACTATAAGAAAGCCTTCGACATGATACCACACACATGGCTAATAGAATGCCTGAAAATATATGGGGCAGAGGAAAATACCATCAGCTTCCTCAAAAATACAATGCGCAACTGGAATACAATCCTTACAAGCTCTGGAATAAGACTAGCAGAGGTTAATATCAGGCGAGGGATCTTCCAGGGCGACTCACTGTCCCCACTACTCTTCGTAGTAGCCATGATTCCCATGACAAAAGTACTACAGAAGATGGATGCCGGATACCAACTCAAGAAAAGAGCAACAGAATCAACCATCGTATGTTCATGGACGACATCAAGCTGTATGGTAAGAGCATCAAGGAAATAGATACCCTAATCCAGACTGTAAGGATTGTATCTCAGGACATCAGGATGGAGTTTGGAATAGAAAAAATGCGCCTTAGTCAACATACAAAAAGGCAAAGTAACGAGAACTGAAGGGATAAAGCTACCAGATGGGAACAACATCAAACACATAGATGAGACAGGATACAAATACCTGGGAATAATGGAAGGAGGAGATAAATAAAACACCAGAAGATTGAAGGACACGATCAGGAAAGAATATATGCAGAGACTCAAGGCGATACTCAAGTCAAAACTCACGCCGGAAATATGATAAAGCCATAAACACATGGGCAGTGCCAGTAATCAGATACAGCGCAGGAATAGTGGAATGGACGAAGGCAGAACTCCGCAGCATAGATCAGAAAACCAGGAAACATATGACAATACACAAAGCACTACACCCAAGAGCAAATACGGACAGACTATACATAACACGAAAGGAAGGAGGGAGAGGACTACTAAGTATAGAGGACTGCGTCAACATCGAAAACAGAGCACTGGGGCAATATCTGAAAACCAGTGAAGACGAGTGGCTAAAGAGTGCATGGGAAGAAGGGACTAATAAAAGCAGACGAAGACCCAGAAATATACAGAGACAGGAGAAAGACAGAAAGAACAGTTGACTGGCACAACAAACCAATGCATGAACAATACATGAGACAGACTAAAGAACTAGCCAGCGATGACACATGGCAATGGCTACAGAGGGGAGAGCTAAAGAAGGAAACTGAAGGAATGATAACAGCGGCACAAGATCAGGCCCTAAGAACCAGATATGTTCAAAGTACGATAGACGGAAATAACATCTCTCCCATATGTAGGAAGTGCAATACGAAAAGTGAAACCATAAACCACATAGCAAGTGAATGCCCGGCACTTGCACAGAACCAGTACAAAAAGAGGCATGATTCAGTAGCAAAAGCCCTCCACTGGAGCCTGTGCAAGAAACATCAGCTACTTGCAGTAATAAGTGGTACGAGCACCAACCTGAAGGAGTGATAGAAAACGATCAGGCAAAGATCCTCTGGGACTATGGTATCAGAACGGATAGGGTGATACGTGCAAACAGACCAGACGTGACGTTGATTGACAAGGTCAAGAAGAAAGTATCACTCATTGATGTCGCAATACCATGGGACACCAGAGTTGAAAAGAAAGAGAGGGAAAACTGGATAAGTATCAAGATCTGAAAATAGAAATAAGAAGGATATGGGATATGCCAGTGGAAATCGTACCCATAATCATAGGAGCACTAGGCACGATCCCAAAATCCCTGAAAAGGAATCTAGAAAAACTAGAGGCTGAAGTAGCTCCAGGACTCATGCAGAAGAGTGTGATCCTAGAAACGGCACACATAGTAAGAAGAGTGATGGACTCCTAAGGAGGCAGGATGCAACCCGGAACCCCACACTATAAATACCACCCAGTCGAATTGGAGGACTGTGATAGAGCAAAAAAAAAAAAAAAATAATAATAATAATAATAATAATAATAGTACAAAGAAGAAGAAGAAGAAGAAGAAGAAGAAGAAGAAGAAGAAGAAGAAGAAGAAGAAGAAGAAAAACCAGCTCCCTTGCAGTAATAAGTGATACGAGTACCAACATGAAAGAGTGATAGAAAACGATCAGGC
>NC_087216.1:58695381-58712881 GCF_015104395.2 Macrobrachium nipponense
TCAGCAATATGTACCCATATGTTAAATTTAATTTTATCTTGAAGAACCCCTTAAAATTCAGAAGTCTTTTCAAGTTCAAGGACACCCTACCGCAGTTGATGCGATCTTCAACAGAATATTTGTTTACCAGTCCCAAATGTAATTTGGGAGCCTATGTCGGTAATTCGAGTCGGCTGTTGAAGATTCGCATCGATTGCCATCGGGGTGTCAGTCACCGAACAGGAATAACTTTATCCAAGAAAGAATTTTCTGCAATATGCAACCATGCAATAAAATGTAAACATAACATTCAGTACAATGATTTTAAAATCTTATCACAAGCAATAGATAACCGGTCATTACCCATTCTCGAGTCCCTCTTCATTAAACAATTGTCACCAACCCTCAACAACCATTCAACTGCTGTACAACTGAACATTACTTAATAGACCATTCGCCCTTTCTACCTTCTCGCCTTTGTATTTGCCACTCCCCTTTTGTCAAAAATAAATAATACTTATTCAGTCTTATCTATACTTCTGTACCGGTGAGTTCTTGTTTCGCTATTTTTTGCTTTGTGTCCTGCCTTTATATATATACTATATATATTTTTTAATGTTTAATTTTTTTCTCTCCTTTTGTAATCATATATAGAAATTTTTTGCCTGTTAGGATTCAATATTTTTCTCCTGTCTTTAGTAATAATGTAATTTTCTTAGTTGTTCACGTATGGTCTGTGTTTTGAAATGTTTTGTTTGTTTATTTGTTTTGAAAGTGTCATTGTACTTAGTAGCTTTGCTTTTTACTGTTGATCTCTTATTCAATTAGTTACCGTCTTACTTTTATATAAAATTCGAATTTCACTGATATATTTTTAATTAATCTATATGATTCTTTTAAAAAATGCATAATTTATTACTGTGCCCCATTTTAGTCTGATTTAATGTACAGAATTTTAATTTTTTCCCTGTTTTTAGCCCTGAAGATGGGATTTGTATCCCGAAACGTAGGCGTTGGATAAAAATAAAGTTTTAACAAAAAATGCCGAACCTTCTGCTGGCCATACTCTTTTTATTATATATATATATATATATATATATATATATATATATATATATATATATATATATATATATATATAGGTATATATATATATATATATATATATATATATATATATATATATATATATATAATCACAGGGAAAAAAAGGTTATGAAATCACTAAAGGGGTACTAAAGCACAGCCACCAGATATAGAGATCCGGGGATACATAGGAAGAGGAGGGCGTGGGACTTTATCCCGCAACCTCATGAATTATGATGAAAGCGAAAAGTAGAAGTAGGAGTCTTTTGTCAATCGGTAAAGAAATAGTGTGACATAATATGCATATTTGTTGGTATAGCTTCTGGCTCACAAGTGAACGACCTGCGTTCGAAATGGACGAGTAGGACCAGATAAACATGTTCCTGAATTTCCAGTGTCACTCAGTTAACCTAAGCTGTAAGCGAGGTACTACTTGGTTGATAGATGATTATTTTCAGTCACAAGTATGGTGGAGAAAGATAAGAAGCAGAGATTTAGAGGGGTGAGTGTCCTTTGCTCTGTCAAAATGTATATTCTATCAAAATAGCAGTACCTTGCCGAGGTAATCCTCATCTCACTTGGGTGAAACCATTCATACGATATTGTGTGTGTGTGTGTGTGTGTGTGTGTGTGTGTTGAAAAATCAAGGAAAGATCTGGTAACAAAGACTTACTGAAATCTTATCCAGTGCAATATAGTCCAAAAATCTGTGTCCCAGTTTTCCTAGGTGTGGCTATTCTACACATGTGAACATAATGACATGAAAAATAGTTGCCCTACTCCCAACTCGTCACTGACCTAGTGTTTTTTACAGGTTCACGAGTGACCCAGAATTGATTGCCTTCTACTCGAACGATTGATGGGGTTCCACGCGATGCAATTTCCTTCCAGCCATATTTGCGTGCATGTGGGCGCTATCGAGTCTGTGCATTTGATATTCTGGTAATTTATTATGTTGACTTCCAATGACAAATGTTGAACCAGAAATTTTTTTATTGACAGTCGCTTTTCTAAATCCTTTACTCTTATGTATCTCAATCCAAGTATGGAAACAAACAATACACACGGTTTCTTACACTGATAGTTATCAATTCATGTTTATTAACATTATATTCAACATTTAATATTATATTCAGCAAGCCTTTAGATCTTACCAGTGACGATGTTTAAAGCTAATATTTTTATTCTATACATATCTTAAAGCTTTTTTGAACTCCTTCAAACCTGAAGCCTTTTACAATCCTTAGATCAAAGTTTGATTTGCTGAAGACATATCTGAATGACGGTTCTCATAAGGATAGGCTACAGTGGCATATGCTCTTAAAGTGTGTGAAGTGTTTGTATATAAGATATTTTCTCTTTCTCACACTTGTTAACCAATATATGTTTGCTCGAGAAACTTTTATGTTTATTGAAAGAAGAACTTTATCTTACATTCACTATGAAAACCCATATCAAAAGCAAATCTCACTTACATCGTACATATTTTATTTTACCTTATACCTGGCTATAACACTTGAAAGACATTGAGTGAGGTTTAAGCAAGTAACATTCTATCATTCTTTGATTCCTATTTGTTATTCTATCTCGCCCTTTCCCTTTTTCTTTACCTACGTCCTCTTTCTATTTCTTTTGTTCATTTTTTCCCTTAAACTTTTATATTAGGAGAAGTAGGACAAAAGCAGCGGTCCCCGAGGAAGGTGAGAGCTTTATCGGTGGTTGCAATGAATGGCTCCTTCTAGACTCGGTCTCTTGAGGGCCATAAACTTTTCGACTGTTATGCCGGAAAAATGTTATCCTATCCAAGTCTTTTGCGTTAATCTACAAACACCTTTTTGCTTAGATAATTCTGTATATGTTTATTCTAGTGTACACTAGGTTATATGCATTCACGTTTATAACATGAGAGTCATATTGTTTTGCCGTCTGTAATATCTTTCACCATTATATATCCCAACATTAATGACAGGTTTTGTAATTTATTCACATCTTACTTTTCAGAATTTTACTGTATATATATCAGAGTTCAGCATTAGTACGCATAGGAATTGCTACAAGCAAAATTTTCCTGAAAAGCTCACCGTTAACACCGATTTGGATATTTCATTACAGCCATTCCTACTTCAATTACGGTTTTGTAATCAGTTCGTATTCTTTTTCCTGAACGAAGCCAATCCGTCATCCGAGCGGCGACCGAACACAGCTAACACATATTTGCTCCCGCATTCCAATTTCGAATGAAACCAGTTATCTCGAAACCGATATTATTTCGAAACCGAGCAATTTGGAACTCTCCACATCCCTGATTGACGGATATCGCGAACGTGACGTGGTGCCCGTTTCATCTTCTCTTTCCCAATCAGCGGCGGCCACTAAATGAAGTTTCGACGGAACGCTGGCCACTCACTCGCTTCAATGGAATTTTGACGAAATGTGTTCGGAAATATATCAGGTCGGTGGCACAACACCTAATCTGGGCGATTCGTTTTCAGCTTCTGGCGCCTTTTTTCGATCAGTGGCGTGTTTAGATTTAGTTAATTATGTACATAAAATATAGACAGAGATAGAGATCATATGCGCAACGTTTTAATATAAATAAAGTTCAGAAATTTAAACAGATTTCCTTAATGAATCTTTTTCTTATAATCATTTTTATATGAAATAATATGGTTCCCTCACAAGCTACTATTACTAACCGTGCTAATATAGATAGTGTTACTATTATTACTAATACTGTTACTATTACTAATAATACACAGGAAAAGCTTGTTCCCACATCTGTAAAATGATTCGAAATTCCAATAGGGCTAATTCACTCATGACTGATGCTATACCCAGAATGTGTGTTATGAAATCCCCGGTAAACATTCACTGGTGACTCACTACAGGTGGCAAACCTTTGCTGAATCTGGATGGAGATGTTTTCTGAGCTTTCTAAAAACTCTAAAATCTGCAGAGATCTCCAACCAAGATTAATCAAAGAAGTTAATACAAAATGATGAGTTATAAAGTTTTCCAGCTTAATCATATTATTAAGCGTTTAAAAAAAAGTACAGAAGCTGATACAAAAAAATTATAGACCTTTCTGATATAATCTTTGTATGACGTTAGTGCAGAAAATGTTTAATTTTTTAATAATGTTTGTAAAATTGAAAATTTACTAGGTCAATAGAAAATACATTTTTTTCATAAAACGAACCTTCTCTGAAATTCCGTTAGTTCATTGAATTAAACTCTTTTGAAACAAACGAAAAAATAAACCATTATATGAAACTTCACCAAAATGGGAAGCAATGTCCAAAGAAACTTAAGCTAATTCGTCGTGGAATTATTGGATGGGATCTAATATTTTTACATGAACACCCTTTTAACTGATCCATACGACTCCACGAAAAAGAAAGCACTAATTATTTTTCCCACATATAAATCGTTATTAGATATTTCGTTTTTATTAATCGTTAGCTAAATCGGGGATATCAGGTGAGGTACCCCGCCTCTGGCGAGAATGAGTCTTACATGTGTGTGTGTGCGTGTGCGTGTTTGTCTCTATCCCCACCCTCTCTTTTAATGATAGCAAGAGAGAGAGAGAGAGAGAGAGAGAGAGAGAGAGAGGAGAGAGAGAGAAAATTACCTGCAAAGACAGCCCAAGTACTTTTCTGAAGGTGTGTGGTCCCTGACCGTATTGATTTGCTTATGTGTCAGTAATACAACCTTCCTATTGTTTTGAGTTTTGATTAAATTGCACATGTACACTAAATATCTTTGATAATATAGTTTAGCAAATGCAAATTATCTCATTAGTGTATATTGGATTTTTGTTTGCCTTTTTATTACTTTAATGTTTGGTTATTTTATTTAGACACTAGGTATGCAAAAAAAAAAAAAAAAGAAATCCTAAATTACTGATGACTTGACAAAAAAAAAAGAAAGGTATTACTCAATTTTTAGGTGGTAAATGACCTCCAACTCAAACAGGAGACATTCCTTACTTAGACTTCAGAATATATGTGGGAAGGAGGCTGCAAATCTTACCTATCAACAGCTTTGCGTCCCTAAGAAGGATATGCAACCAAGCAAATAGTAATAATGTGGTATTTAGGTGGGAATTTAAGCTCTAAGCAGCGGAAAGATGGCGCAATAAAGAAAGAGAAACATTTGGAATATTCTGTTGTATGGAGACGAGAAGTGTTTACCTGATCGCTAGGTAGAGGAAGTTGATGCAATGCTTTGCTTTTGACATTTTGTTCTAAATATGCAATATGTATGCATTTACAAGAGTGGTTAAGCAACGGCATTTTAGTACATCTCCCAAGGCATTATTACCTAGAAACTGGATAAGCGGGTGGTGGTCTGTGATGATAGTGATGCTCAGGCATCTTAATAGGAAGAGCTTAGCCTTCTTAAGGCACCAAACTACTGCTAGACCCTCCCCTCCCACGGCTACATATCCTGCCTTGGTGGAAGTGAGGCAGCAGCTGCCATATAAAGCAATCCTCCATCCCTCCACCCCTACAACGGCTGCCAGACGGGCTTTATCATAGTATGCAAGGCCTTCTATGGCCAGCTGGCATATGGCACCCTGTGGTTGTTCAAATCTTGTAAGTAATTGACTATCCAAATAAATATGTTTCATCACAGGTGTCTGTAGAAGTTGTTTAAAAGGGACCATGATAGTTGCTGCAAAAAGAAAGCTCTTCACTGGCTTAGAGAAGTTCTTGATGGCTGCTTAGATTTCTTTCTTGGGTTTATAGTATTCCCATCCCAGATGAAAGCCCATGAAATCTACTTCTCTTTTGTAGAATGAAAATTTTCTAGGTTCAAGTGTGATAACTTTTGTTGGACATGTTTCCAGGAAATCGTGAGTGTGCCAAAATGCCGCTACTACACTTCCATAATAGAGAAGGATGTCATTGCCACACTTGTATTTCTGGGGTACCTCCTGAATGGCATCATCGAATGAAATGTGTAGGCATTCAAGACGGAGCAGTGGCCCATGGGTGTCTTGCAGCATTGGTACCATCCCCAAGGCATGATGAAGGTAGTGCGCTTGCATCTGTCCTGCTCCTGTTCAACTTGATGAAATCCCCAATTAGTGTCAGCTACAGTCTTGAAATAATCTGCCAGGGCTCCCAATACCACGTTGATGGGCGCAGGTGAATGTTGCATCTTTCTTGCAGCATGCGTTAAGTCCCTGGTAATCAACAGTGCATCGGGGCTGGGCAGACTTTTTACCTACTACCACCATATGAGCACATGATTCTGTTGCCTTTTCAGGGGAATAGGTTGCTGGCTCTCTCGTTTTATGTCTTTGTCAAGTTGGGCTTTCCATCCTCCCAATGCTTAGTGATGCAAAAGTGTGAAAGGTGTATGGTACTGCTCCAGGGTTGAGATGGATGTGATGAGGCTTACCTGTCATAACAGGTAGAGGTTCCCTTGTGGTGTTGAACGCCGAGGACGAAAAATACTGCAATAACCATTTCTTGAGTCTTAGAACATTCTCCTCTAATGATGGAAGAGGCACTGTCGATGGTTTTGGAAGTATGGTGGCCATTGCAGTTGGAGTTGTGTATCTGAAAGCAATAGGACTATTTACATCCAATAAGGCCATGACAAGAGAGTGATGAAGGAATCTCTCTGGTACTAAGCCTAGTTCTTTACAGGCTATTAATGGAAGGTAGAAATGTTTAGCTGTCTTCGTGAAATTAAACATTCTGCAAAGCGGAGTGTCCTGCATAATTAATTTATAGGTAACCGATCCCATGCACTTCAGGGATATATCAGCAATATCCTTCAGACCAGCCGAGTGTTGCAGAAGTGCAGGTCCCACATCAATTTATGAAAGCAGGGAGTGTTCCGCTTCACACACACACATACTAGGGTGCCTGTGTTTGCCACAACGGGGACAAATTTACCGCCCATTCAATGATCCTGTTCGATCTTCACCTTGATTGTGGGTTGAAGGGTATGGAGAGCTCCTGCCATTGCAACAGCTGAAACGTCTAAAAAGGGTGGGAGCCCCTCTGTATTCTTCTTACTGCTTCTGCAATATTTCTTCAGATAACATACCTTCTGATAAGTACAAGAGTGATTAGGCTGTGCGAGATGAACAGCTTCCGTAGGTGGCCTCATGCAAAGTTGCAACCAACAGGACATTGAGCTCCACCATGACTGGAGCTCTACCAAAGAAAATCTCGATCTAGCATTTCTTTGGGGTTGACGACTGTGGATTCCTCAAATAGGAGACCACTCCTGTATTCAAGGAGGCACGAGGTCAGCTTGAAACACCTAAATCACCCATTGCTGTGCTGGGAGGACTGCTTGAGCTTTTTTTATGGACAATATGATACTCCTACAGAACCCTTCAAGCCCTTGGGGTTGCAGACATACTACTGAAAGGTGGGGCCATTGCTGGATGAATACAAAGTACAGACAGGGGCATTGTTGAGGCGGTAACATCATAGATATCGAGGGAGAGCCCACACCTCGTACAAACCACTATAACAAAATCGTTAGCAAACGTCCAAGGAGCATTTCATGAAGTTGTAAAAGACCTTCATTCTCGTCTTGGATATGCAATCAGGAACAGATCTTAAATATCAAAGGTAAGCATCACTTTCATGATAGAAACTGTTGGTTTCATGAATCCATAATGACAAGACTTATCCAGGACACAAGGAGGTGGAACTGAAGAGAAACACACTTGTGATTCATCATATAAACTTTGTATACATAAATCCATTTTTACTTCCAGATATCAATAAATATAAAGATATTTAGGATCACGTAAAGTTGTAAACCATGTGGGAAAATTGTAAAATAAGGCCTTGGGATGGACAACCACTTAGAGTTCAGGATAATATTCTAAAGGAAAAACTCAAATACGGCAAAGCTACCTGTATGTAAACAAAATCATAAAATAGTATTATAAGACACTAGATGTGCATATAATAAGAGTATTGAAAATTTTCGAAGGTATATATACTTAAAGCCATTTTAAGAGATTACAACCTGTGGCTGTGTCTATGAGACAAATATTAACTGTTTAATGATCAATGGCAGGATTATTTCAACACACGTATTTTTTAAAAGTGAGAAACTTTTATATATTTTAAAATACTCTACGACTAAATTAATATACAAATTTCAAAAAATGGGTTTTAAATTTAGAAATACACCTCTATTCTGTTATATTATTTAAGGACACATAATTAAACATCGGAAACAAACTAAATGGCGCAGGTCACAGTCATGAGGTCAACCCTTATCGCTGAAACTGAAATAACGAAACTAATGGCTGTGCTTTATGAATAATGATATTATGATCCCAGTCGTTATTTACGACTGATAATAAGCGCTAGGGAGTATTATTCTAACAAGATTGATGCCACTGCATAATGATGAGTAATTTGCTGTGAAGCTCAGGCTAATGGAGATATGTCACCTATTTGAAATAAGCACCAGGTGTTATACAACCAACAATGAAGACGGTAATCTGAGCGATTCGATATTGTTCACACCTTCAGACAAAAAAAAAAAAAAAAATGCAATCATGTTTTGGAAGTCTCATATTACTCGTCTATATCCACTGATTAGCTTGAAAATGTATTGGATGTCTGAAAATGGGATTTGCAGATGCGGATATAAATTTTTTTAAAGTTGCGGATATAGATACGGATATCAGCATTTTAAATTTGTTAATGCTAGTTTTACAAGTTGCTCTACGAGCAAGAGCCCATGCTGGCATAAGGTCAGCTAAATCTGAGACAACAAGCGGATGCGGATATTTGATGATCATGTCCTTGTGGATGCTGATGCAGATATTTTGTAAAGCTAAATAATTTACAGATATTTCGTTGTTAAGAACGACTTTTAGCCGCATGCTAGTTCAAAATTGTATTGCCAGGATGCGGGATAGGGACCCAGTGATATACAAACGTTTTGTATATCATGCTCATTGTATGATAATAAGGGTAACAAAACTCCAAGCCATTCTTTGCATGAGAGAGAGAGAGAGAGAGAGAGAGAGAGAGAGAGAGAGAGAGAGAGAGTGTATCCTAAAAAAATGTAGTACCCTGCTTATATGATTAAAACTACTGTAAATAACATGAAAATACCAAAAACAAATATGCTTTGAAACAAAAATGCTGTAACCAAGCTACTTATATAAGTTTATATTGTATGAAATATGCAATTGTGTATCATGTATTTTGTATAATAAAACGAAAAATCCAAATTTAACGAAGAAAAAAAAGTCTACTCTTAACTACAATGTATGAGTATGAATTATTGAACACTTAATAGAAGGTGGTATCCTCACATCTGAATTCTCAAACTAAGAATGCGGATGTGGATGTTGATTGCAATGCTAATGAGGATGTTAAGAAATTATCATTGTGGATGTGGATTTATAAAAAATCTGGATAATCCATGGATGTCGATACCTGAAACATCTCTATTACACGCACCTACAACCTCGACTGCCATTTTCCTGTGATGAGGAACCAGCAAGCGAGACATGCGTTCGAGAGAAACACAATTTCTCTAGTCCATCTTTTGTACAGATATCTCAGTTATTATTATTGTCATGACCAATGTATTATTATCATCCTGTTCATTGTTGTGCCAGCTTTCCAATTATATCTGTTTAATTTCCAACCGAATCATGTAGATTTATGTTTGTGAACAACCACAGATTCTTAAATTTAAATCCTTCTCCTATCTGGCAGTAGACATGAAGTACTTTACGGCTTGCACAAGCCAATGACCTGTGTGAATTTTCTGTTTATAAATTACGGGCTGCTCTATGAGCAAGAAGCCGTACTGACATAAGGTTAGCTAGATCTAAAACAACATGTATATAAATCAGTAAGCAGCAGACACCATGTATCACTACTACCTCACCTCACATTGGTGACCCCAGAGCAATGTCACCACACGTTGGTGATGCACGGAGATGACCGACCCTATCAACAAAACTCGCCATCTCCTCTACATGCCTACCACCATTCATGCCCCATGACCCAGAGTCATGGTAAACTCACCATCTCCTCTATGTGGCTACCACCATTCACGCACCGTGACCCAGAGTCATGATTCTTCATGGTTGAAACGATCTTCTACACAAGAAAATCACCTTGGCATCACATAGAATAAACGTCGTCCTCAATTTCCTGCTGGATGACATCTTCAAGTGAACTACTGAAGGATCAGTTAAGTCATTCTTCAGCTTACTATCCACCTTGAAAGCTGAGAAATTCCTCAACCATGAGGGGGCGCCCAAAGGGAACGAGCGACCACCGCAGGTTTATAGGGAGCACCGGCAACTCATCTCGCTGGCCACCAGGGGTGGCTAACTTGAGTCATCCTTGAATCTTGTGAGGGAGGTACTCCTCACAAACTACCCAGCTAGCAGCAGCATTACCATGTCGGACCAAGCGTACAAAGCGCAGAAAATGTGACAAAAACCATTTATCACACATGCAACCCAACAATACTACCCACCGCTGTCTCGATTTAGGTATGAACAAAAAGGGCCCCACAAGCTACTTCCTAAGACGAAAGATCTGATGTGGAATCCTGAGTAGATAGGTGATAGGACTTAGTTAGCCATTGTTCTGGTACTGAGAAGAAGAGTTTAATTAGGGTCTGCATTCTGTATGCTGTGAAATGCCTTCGAAGATCTGTCACTCAGTTGCTATCTGTGAGTGTGTGTGTTTATTACAGTGCATGCTGCTGGGAATAATGAATCGTGATTACACATGCAAGCTTCAGTATGTGTGTATTCGCGTGTTTTCACACACGTGCAAACTGGCAGTGTAGTGTTCCCTGCTTTTCTGTCAATGAAGGTGTGAGTGTTACAATTATTTTTTTTATGCTCTTGTGTTTTTTTTTCTTTCTTTATGTGTGAATCATTTCGTGGTTAAAGGGACTACATACATATGAACGTAGAGATTTCATAACTCAGCTCAGTTCTCGGGGTGCTTAGATTGCATTTTTGGGCCTTGGAAACAGAGCTCTCTTGTGCATAAGCACTCAGCATATTTTTCGCTGAGCAACCAGCAAAGTGAGGCCTGTGTGGTCCAGGGGGTAGTGTCAAAGGGAGAATGAGCTTTTTTTTTGTATAGGGTTGAATGGGTGAATTCCTCCCTTCTTTTTTTCACTCCCTTGTCCCTTCATTTGGCCTTGAAAACAAAAGTTCAATGCCCTGGCCTTGATATGGGAAAATCAGCTGATAGCTGCTGTAGGTCACGAATGTGAGAGGAGAAGATTTGATACCGTAGGAACGATTTTTGTTCTACTTTTGCGTAAAGAGAAAATAAAAATGATGCATTCCTTTTTTTATTAATTTTTTTTGTAAGCTTTCCTTGTGCTTTGGAGAATGCCCTAGGCTATTTTGAAGATTTTTGGTTATCTTATGATTTCGAGATCAGATTATGACCACACCCTGATGTTCCCTTGATGGCAGGTGTTGAGCGAGACAGTCTTCGTAGTTCCTGTGGCTTCAGTTGTCCGGCCTTCTTTTAGTCCGGGTTTTTGATAGGAGACCTGCTTAAGTTTTTGGTGGCCTGTTCCAGATTGGATATGGGGAAGCTTTTGTTTAGACACTTCGGGTTTGTGGTTTTGTTTGTAATAAGTTATGGCACACTGATAATTTTTCTAGAATTCCTTGGCAATTTTGGGAGTATTGATACTTTTATTTTGGCAGTTTTTGCCCTTCTCAGCATAGTTAAGCTAAACCGGTGGTTTACAATTTTTGGCCAGTAACATGAGCTTCTAAGGGATATTTTTCGAGGTTACTGATGGGTGGCACAAGTTTTAGTCCGATCACGAGGAGCATTAGCGGTATAATGTTTTGGCCATGTGGTATTTTGTTTTGTTGGAGATGCTCCAGAGCTTAAGCCTGTGGTGGAAGGAGCCATGTTTTAGTCCGTTGTTTTGGATTCAGTTATTTGGTTGCGTTATGATTTTTTGGTGCCAATGGAAACCTTTGTGAGAGAGGGTATGTGGTAATATTTTTAAGTATATCAATTAAATACTTTAAGTGCATTTTCGGGGAACAGAGTTTCTTTTTGGATTACCTGCTTGGAGGTATAACGATGTTTGAGGTACTTGGTTTTCATTCTATACATATACATATGCACATACATATTACAGGAAGAGGATATATAATTTAGGCTAAATGCCAAGCAGTGGGACATAAGAGGTTATTCAGTACTGGAAACGAAACTAAGAGTAAAATGGTCTGGAAGGTGTAACAAGAAGGAAAATCTCACAGTTGCACTTTGAAATAAAAAGAAAATATAGAAAATGAAAACGACGATGAGAATTTAAGAGAAATGAAAACTTTATACTCCGTTGCACTAAGGATATCTTGTCAAGCCAAAGTGTCACTCAACACGACGTTTCACACTCACCTCGTCTCATGTGTAAATGCACTCACTACATTCGTCGCTTTCCTTAAAAGCAAATAAATACATAACACCTCAAACCATAAGTCGCAGAAAGGTAGTTCCGTGAGGCACCTAAGATATTGCTAATCCCCATCTGTCCACTTTCAGGAAATTACAGACGCTCGTGTTTCCTCAATGCGGTCTCATACCCAGAACGGAAGCTGCAATGATGTGATTGTGTTTAAGTTCCATTTCGTTTGGTCTTGGCTTCGTGAATAGAAACGACTTATTATGTTGTGGGCTTCCGTATCGAGAAAATGAGAAGTCTGAGCTCTTGCTTACGTCAGTTCTATTAACTTTTATGGATGTAAATATGGCAAAATTATTATCACACCCACCACATACATACTGCATACATACATATATACATACATATATAGATACATACATACATACATACATATGTCTGTGTGTAAACCAGAAAGCTTAGAAGACAGCATAAAATATAATTTATTTTATTATAAGTTAACTGCGAAATTTTAAGACCAATGTCTCCTCATCCAAGGTAAAATGAAAGATAAAAAACTGGTAAACAGTAGAGCATATATATATTTTTTTTTGACCTGCAAAGCACATTGACTAAAACAAAACAAAGCAAGATACAACATTCTAAAAATAAACAAAAAGTTCAGAGTAGTTAAAAGACACCTTGTATCAACGAAGTGCTGTGCCTGTAAGGAAAATGCACCGAAAGTAAACAATAAAATGAACATGGTTTTAGCTACGTATAAGGGAAAAGATGAAGAGTGGTTGTTAAAGGTGGGAAACAGTTCCTTTATAGCTAGAGATTCTAATATTGGAAGGTGTTGGTCATATGGACTTGATGATGATATCTTGAAATCCTTATAATCTGTATTATTTTTGCAAGGTACCTGGCAACCATTCATTCAGTGATAACATCCGATCACTATTCTGAACCAATCATTGCTCCAATACAATTCTCAAGAGGCAAAATTCCCGGATGTGGTACCCGCTCTTGAACTCAGGCCTCCCTACCACTGAGGCGATTGTGTGGCCAAACGACAACGAGAAATCCTTGCGAGATCATTTCGGGTTCCATAGTCTTTAAATGAGACAAAAAATCTCCCATTCTTTTGAATGGAGACGCTTTGTTATTAATAAGGTAAATCAGATAATGTTTCAAGGTCACATCTCCGTACTAGGTTACAATAATGAAATCATAATAGATTTCATCATTTGTTATAACGTAACCTACTCTGAAGTGTAGAGAAAATGATTTTGAATTACATCACCAGCAAGCCTATTGTACTCAATAATTTTTCGTACTGTTTTATGTAATGTCAAAGCAATTACGATAAATATGATTGACCGGCTAGTCTGATTAGAATTGGAACATTTTCGACGTAATTGAACATAATCGATGTTCGCAGAGCATATTTGGAAAAAATGAAATACAGTTATATCTGTAATTGCTGAACTGCCTTTATTAAGCGGATATCAAATGAAATGAATTTCGAATAAATGTTTTTACCCCGTATATGTTCTAAATTGATAGTATTTCACATAAAAAAATATAGTGTTATTTACAAGAAGAAAATGTTTTCAGGAAAATGAACTTCTTTCAGTCTTTTAACGAGTGTTTAAGCTTTTACTGTACTTAATTCAAGCAAATTGAATTACTATGAATTCAGGATATCTTCCTTCGATTATTTTTAATAATAATAGCAGAGCAATAGTTTCCAATGCAGTTTAAAATTTTTTCACAGCTTTCACCAAGCACTGAATCATGAGAACGGTATCCAATCCATACCACTTTCAATACTACCTAACACAGGCACAGACACACACATATATATTCACAGAGTAGTCAGGGGTGTATGATTTGACTTTGGGAAATTCTAGGAGGAACTGGCTCTTCTCTAAAAATGTCTTTTGTAAACGACAACTAACTAAGGGTGGCTTGCCACTAGTGATCAGAAAATGAAGTTAGTATCTTGGAAGAATCTCAAAAATTACTTCCAATAAAGGATTGGAGGTAAACGTACTATGTCCACTTACAAGTATAACTCTTTAAGGTAATCAGAAGAATAAAATGTACAGGAGCTCTCGCTGGCTTCGTAACGCTGGATCACTATTGGATATTATGTTTAATATCAAGAAGAAAGTGCGACTGGGTAAAAAAAAAAATAAAAAAAAATAAATCTAGCGATTAAACATGTTGCATGGACACATGGATCGAACTCTTAATAATAATAGTAAATACAACACAATGTGGTGGAGCACTGTAAACAAAGATTGCTCCTACTGGAATCTCAGGAATCTTATCCCAAGAACGGCACTAACAGGAAATGTTGAGTGGCACTGTTGTTCTAGGTAAGATGGCACACAATGTGGGGGGTGTGGGGGAAGTCTACACGAATCTGCAAAGTAGGTAACATTGTAACACAAATACTAACAGCATAGAAGCTTCTCTGACTGATCAGTGTTAAGTGAAAACTAGGCAAACACAGTATATATCAAATATTAAATGGAAAGTTAATACAACAAAATTACTGTTAGCATGGTCAACACAGATAACACTTCTGCAATTAATTGACACATATCACAATTGCACAATCAAAATCACGAGTCTCTCTGATGGAGAGGGGATAAATGGGCTATGGGAATAGGTGAGCAGTCTGGAATAAGGAATGAGTGCAAGGAACAGTAGGTGAAGGCCGACAAATCAACTTCCAATTCAATTACCTTTGTCTGTGGACGAGACATGTGTTGTTTTGAGCCAGGGTGTCAGCAGAAGGACTTCTTTACCAGGGAACAAATGAAAGAGAGCTCTTCCTCAGGCAGCGCAGAGGTACTTCAAGGGTGAAAGCTTCCAAAAGGGATGTTGAGGTCGGAAGTCAAGACAGAATCCGGATTCCAGACGTGGAGTAGAAGAGGAGCTAGCCATATATTTTCACCAAGACTTCAGATTAATGGAGCTGGTTGCTACATCGTCAGGCGTACAACCGTGATAACTGGCTAGGCAAAATGCACTTTGATAGGGCTTACCACCCCTTATTTATACCGCGATCTCCAACGGTTCTTTGATCTCTGGTGCTAATTCTAGCAGGTATCTGAAATGCTCATTAAAATGCCGGCTGAGATAGGTATGGAGGAAAGATTACTGATGTGCTAATTAGTTTGAGAGAGTTGTGTCTGCAGGCGGAAATGCAGATGTGAGTGAGTGATGATGAAGGTGCGAAACACTGAGACAAATAAGGACAGGGCGAGAGGTCAGGTCATATGGACCACACGTGAGAGGGTGTGAAATCTACGGCTCTCGTAAATTTATTTGGGGATCAAGCACAATGGTGGAAAGGGGGCGATGTCCCTTAAGTTTTCTATTTTCCTCAAATCTTAGGTCGTGACAGGCAATAAATCAAGCTTGAAAAGAAACTGAAATGACATTTTCATGTTTTCGTCTTTGAGACGTAATTAAGGAATAATAGGAATTACATGAGTCAAAATATCTCACGGGTCACCAAAACATCAGAACAAACACGGTTTTGCTTGATTTTATGTTCCACAAGAATAAATTACTCTATTTAAAATTTGTCTCTGTTAATTTCCTTCATAGTTTCAAATTTCCCTCATATTTCAAAAGGAGAAAAAAGATATAGCTCGGGCGGATGTGTGTGTGTGGGTGTGTATGTATTTATGCATGTATGCTCGCAAAGTTCTTTATACATATATATGGCAGTGACAGCAAAAACTAAAGTATGTCATTTTGTGAATATAATAATGCAAGTGTTATGTATCTTGCTGATACATTCATATATACTAAACTGAAAGAATGGAAGTAAAACGTATCCACAAAAGCATGTAAAAAATGGAAAATTACAATAGAAATAACGAAAAATACCTATAAAAACTGTCCTTATCTCCACAGAAATTAATATGTTGACCCTGTGAATATGATAACGCCTATTCATAATCAAAGTACCCAGTCCCTGTCACGTGTATTGCGTTATTCATCACTAGGGCTTATGAAGAATGTTTCCAAATAGATTTCATTACTAAAACATTAATCGTGATCGTATTACTTCGAATTAAATTTTGTAATTTGCAGTTATCTATGCGATTTGTCCTGTAATGAATTATGCATTAACAGATGGATTCTGAACAATAGTATAGTGATATACAATACGTACATAATATATATATATATATATATATATATATATATATATATATATAGTATATATATATATATATATATATAATATGGACGTGATAAATCCATAAATAAAAAGATATATGCCACGAAGGAAAAATAAACGAAGGAGGATCTGCGAGACCTTTCGACGTTAAACCTCCTTTACTAAGCAGAAACTGACATAAATGAGGGAAAAGACAATACAAGAAGATTCGTATAACTGACAGATAGGGATTATAAAGAGATTAGTACCTAGAATCCGACACACCTGGAAGATGAAAAACCTTCCCAAACAAGCATAAGCAATGGGTGCAATTCGATTCTGAACAATAGTACAGTGATATACAATACGTACATAATATATATATATATTTATATAAGTATATATATATATATATATTTTTATATATTATATTATATTAATTAAAATCGATATATATATATAAGAATATAGATATATATATATATATATATATATATATATATAATATATATATATTATTATATAGTATATATATATATATATATAAAAATATATATCTATATTATATATATATATATATTATATAATCTATATATATATATATATATTATATATTATAATATATATTATTATATGAAATATATTATGTATATATATTTTGTAAATATATTGTTAAATTATATTATATAATATTATGAAGATATGATATATATGATATATATATATACTATATATATATATATGATACTCTATATATATCATTATATATATATATATATAGTATATATATATATAAATATATATATTATATACTATATATATATATATATATATATATATATATAT
>NC_087216.1:58715381-58717881 GCF_015104395.2 Macrobrachium nipponense
ATCTTCGAGACCTTTCGACGTTAAACCTCCTTTACTAAGCAGAAACTGACATAAATGAGGGAAAAGACAATACAAGAAGATTTGTATAACTGACAGACAGGGATTATAAGGAGATTAGTACCTAGAATCCGACACACCTGGAAGATGAGAAACCTTCCCAAACAAGCATAAACAATGGGTGCAATTAAAGGTTTAAGACAATCATCTCAGATACAAGGACAAGACAATTAAAGGATTATAGGTGACAGCTATTCAGAACTTGGTGAACAAAACCACCATATTCACAATACATATTCACAATACATGTCAGACATACATTACAACAACAGTAACTCTAAGGCAATTGATTTTTATTTAAGTCAGTAATTATATCTTTGAGGTCATTCTTAAACATGTTACAAATACAAGGGTCTAAATGAAAAAGGCCACAACTAACATTGAAATTACAATGAAAAGTAAGTTGTATTAAAGCAGATTCTAAAAGATTTTGTGATAAGACATCTCTTGACCTTGCAATTACTGAACTACCAACCCAATTTATTCGGTGGTTGTTTTCACTTAAATGAATGAATATTGCATTACATGTTTGCCCAGTTTTTACAGAATATTTATGCTGGCTTAGCCTTACTTCTAGGCCTTTGCTAGACTGTCTGAGATAAAATGAGGGACAATCCATACATGGAATTTATATATTATGTTGTTGCTTTCTCTGGGGCCATTTTTATTAACATTCCTTTTAGTGTGTTATTATAGGAAAAAACAAGGTTGACATTAAAAGCTTTTAACAATGATTTAATGGTTTCAAATCCGTTAAAATAAGGCAAACTGAGAATATTCTTAGAATTTTCTTTCTGTTTGACTTACACTATAAAACTTTTTGTGGGCTTTATTCTAACTAATATCTAATATATGTGAAGGAAAGCATAAACTCTTTCCCTATTTTTCTTATGTATTCAATTTCTTGATCCAAATATTGTGGACTGACAATGCGCAATGCTCGTAAAAACATAGAGGAAAAAATTGATATTTTTATGTTAAGATGGTGGCCTGAGAAGAATGAACATAAGTTAAGTTGTTGGTCGGTTTCCTATAAATACTGAATTTACATTGAAATGGTTCTCTATGTATCAAAACATCTAAGAAAGGGAGGCAATTGTCTTTCTCTAATTCTAGAGTAAACTTAATCGATGGTACCTGGTTATTTAATTTAGAGAGTAAATAATTTACATCAATACCGACAGGAAGAACAGCTAAAATATCATCAACATAACGATACCAGTTTACAGGAATATAAATGATATTAGGTAAGTAGCGTTTTTCAAATAATTCCATGTACAGGTTTGAGAGTAGTGGTGATAAAGGATTTCCCATTGCCATACCAAATATTTGTTGATAAAATTCACCAGTTGAATATAAACTTACAATCACAAATGCACAAATCATGAGTGAAATAATGTGACTTATAGGTAGAGGTAATTCATGCTGAGTTAGTTCCTTACTAAGATATTCTAAAATAGAGTCGTATGGGACTTTAGTAAGCGAGAACATACATCAAAACTAACGAATCTATCAGTAGGGCAAATAGCAATTTTGTTTAATTTTGCAACTAAATCTAGAGAATTATATATGATGAATCGGAGATGGTTCCCAGTAACGGGGGACAAGATCTTAGTGAATATTTCGAAAGTTTATATGAATGGACCAACGGTACTGATAATAGGCCACATAGGGTTATTTTCTTTGTGCGTTTTAACTAATCCGTACAAGTAAGGTAGCGAAGGAGATTTGACTGACAAATTGCCTAGTAGTTCTGTTTTATCTATAAGGATATTTTTCACCATGCTATTGAAGTTTTTATGACTTGATCAGGGATTTTTTTGTTAGTTTTTTATAAGTCACATCATCATCCAGTAGGGCTTGCATACGTGATATGTAGTCATCTTTATCTAAAATTACCATACTATTTGATTTATCAGCTTTTGTAATGTGGATAGTATTGTCCTTTTTAAGATCGGTCAAACTTTTCTTATAGTGAGCAGGGAAGTTACTTTCATGCTTAACGTTGGCAGCTCCGTAAACAATACCTTTAATCATGTCAACATGATTTTGAGGAAGATCACAATATTTTTCAAATTTACTTAGGGATGACGCAATCATTAAAAGCAGAAGGTCTACTTGTTACAAGAAAGATAACCATATCTAAGCGCACTCACAACATTTTCACTTATTTGTACGGAAGGACTACAGATGCCCTGAAAAGGAAACTCGACAGAAAACTAAAAAATCTTATTGATAGCAGTGATTAAGTTTACTCTAGAATTAGAGAAAGACAATTGCCTCCCTTTCATAGATGTTTTGATACATAGAGAACCATTTCAATGTAAATTCAGTATTTATAGGAAACCGACCAACAACTTAACTTATGTTCATTTCTTCTCAGGCGACCATCTTAACATAGAAATATCAATTTTTTCCTCTATGTTTTTACGAGCATTGCGCA
>NC_087216.1:58725381-58732881 GCF_015104395.2 Macrobrachium nipponense
GACAAAAAATTGCAGCCCAGCAGTACGGAATTAGATGTGTATAAACAAATCAAAAAACACATGTCTAAATGTACCCGACCTAGATCCTTCGCTCACTCAAGTTTTTGCAAAAAATGAGAATAAGCCACAACAAGTAAACGTAGTAACATAATAATCAAGTCAGTTGCAGGAATGCTTTGTTATAACTGTAAACGACCAGGTCACATGATTTCAGACTGTCGAACGCGTTTTTGTGTTCAATACATAATAGTTCCACTCATTCATAAAAATCGTGCTACTCGCGGAAATCAACAGCAGGATCCTACAAACACGTAACAGTTGCCAGTGCAAATAAAAAGAAGGGTCCTCAGTACTATAAAAAGAAACAAGCAAACGGCAATGCTGCTCAACAGCAGAAACAAACAAATCGTGCTTCAGGTACCTCTGTTCCTGGGCCGTCTAGCCAGAACTTGCAATGTCAAGCGAATTTTCAAGGTGTGCTAAACAAAGCAAATACCACGTAGTTCGCTCCAAGGGGGGAGAGGACGATGTTGGGTCATCAATATCAACATCTTTTGTATCAAATAATCAGTTTAATCATTTATCAGATCATGGTGAGGCAATCGATTTTCCTATGAAACACACGGCCGAATCCAAAATATCGTGCAGGTTCCCGTAGATTTGCAACAAATTCATGCAATATTAGTCAAGACGAGTTACGACCAACCTTACATGCAGTAAAATTTGGACCATAAAGTCATTTACTTTGTTCTTGGATTCTGGTAGTCCATGTAATATCATGGATTTAATTAAGGACTCATCAGTTTACTCTTTTCAAAACTTCCCATAGAGAAGTCCGGAATAAGACTCTCGGGCATAGGAAATAATGAATTAAATGTGGTAGGAGTAACTCATGTTCAGTACAAGGTCGGTAAGCGCACGTTTTCCGATACCTTTATCGTTGTACAAAACTTTAATATGTATCCCGCAGTAGTTATCGGATACCCCGTCTATGAGCATAATAAGGAGACAGACAGAGTAGTCATTATATCGAAGAACCAATCACTTGTCTCATAAACCAAGAAATAATACATGCGACCAACAGAATTCTCGTCGCCCGTAATATGAGCTTGCACGCAAACTCTCGAGCCGAACGTAACTTCAAACATATTAGTGCGTGTAAAGAAAACCTTGCCAGGATCTGAAATGTTAATCCTTTCCGACACTCTGAAAACACACAGATTATCCGTCACACAAGCCATTTATACAGTCGGCTCACAACAACAATGTCACATCGAAGTCTGTAATCATTTGAATACCACTTTAGTAATCCATAAAAAATCAACATATCTTGGAATGCGGAAGTTTATAAACATCGCGTTCTTACCGTAGCTGAGATAACTCACGCTCAATCAGTTGCGGATGATTCCCTTTTGCAATCTATAAAGAGCAAAATCAATAGGACATTCAAGAAGAAGAAATTCAGCAGAAATTTTTGAATCTTTTAACTGAATATCATGATGTTTTTTCCACTACGGATGGAACCTTAGGAAAAACGGATGTCATCGAGCATCAAATAAGGCTCAAGGATAAACAGAAAGTAATCTATGTACCTTCGTACCGACTTTCCTAGGAATTTCAGAATGAGATAACTGAGGAAGTAGGTAAAATGCTAAATGAAGGAGTCATTAGGAATCAAACAGCCTTATTAATTTTACGTTAATAGTAGTACCGAAAAAAGATCGAACTTGGCGGATATGCGTCGATTTTCGTCGCTTAAATGAAGAAACAATCCCTGACCGATTCCCAGTACCATGTACTGAAGATATTCTATCTCTACTAGGTCAGAACAAATATTTCACCAGCTTGGACCTACTAAAAGGCTTTCATCAGATTTCCGTTGGAAGAAGAGAGTATCCATAAACTGGCCTTCAGCACAGCCAGGGGACATTATGAAATTTTTCGTATGCCTTTTGGTTTACGTTGTACTCCCATAACTTTTACTAGAAAAATAAACATTGTGTTTGGGAGCTTGTTAGGAGATATCCTACATGCCTACATGGACGACCTAGTAATCTTTTCCAATACCTAAGAAGACATCTACGTAAATTAGAGTTAGTGCTACCAAGACTAAGGCAGCATAATTTAAGGGTAAGATAAGTAAGTGTGAGTTTTTTTCAAACAGAACTAGTCTATTTAGGTTTCACGGTGTCTAGTGAAGGTCTTAAAGTAGTCCATGATAAGGTATCGGCTATCCGTAACTTCCCGATACCTACTAACGTCAAGGGAATACAGCAATTTTTAGGCTGTAGCGGATATTACCGGAGGTTCATTAGGAACTACTCCATCATAGCCGCTCCCCTAACCGATCTTATAAAAAAGGGCGTAGATTTCATATGGTCTGAAAATCATCAACAGGCGTTCGATAAATTGAAAGATGAACTGTGTAGTTCTCCTATCTTGAAATTTCCTGACTTCGGTAAGGAATTCTTCATAGCAACAGACGCCTCAGACCTAGGAGTAGGCGGAGGTTATTGACTTGTTCAACAATATGATAAACAGTTTTTCCCTATAGCTTTTTATTCACGTAAACTGAGACCTTCCGAAAGTAAATATGCAGTAATAGACAAGGAAGGGCTCGCTATTGGTAATTCACTCGTGCATTTTAAATTTATAATATACGGTTATCCTGTCAAGGTTCTCAATGATCATAAGCCCCTAACCGACTTCTTTAAAGGCGTAGTTCACAGCCCTAAGCGAACTCGGTGGCACATGATCATCCAGGACTTTGGCGCGAGGATCGGGTATTTAACCTGGGAAAGCAAATATCATTGCTGACGCATTATCACGCAACCCCTCTTCATCTTGTACCGAGCCATTAGCTGAATTAATAGATATCTCAACCTTACACGCCCATTGTTAAAACTATATCTGAACAGGAAGATCTGGGCTGGAGTGCTGAACTATTACAGACGGAACAAAGAAAAGATCCGCAAATAGAAAAAATCATCATTGCGTTAAACGGAAATCCGAAGGAAAAGGAATATATAAAGTATAAGCAGCAGAATTATATCATCAAAGATAATATCCTGTGTAGATCCGTGACGAGGAAAACCCGCAACACACCACAGTTGAATAACAACCAGGTGGTGGTTCCTATCTCACTCATACCCACTGTCATAAAATGGTGCATGAAAATCCACTGCATGGACACCCGGGTTATTCCCTAATGTCACAGAAAGCCAAATCCTTATTTTATTGGCATACGATGCTTACAGATATAAAAAAGCACATAGCATATTGTCGCACTTGTCAAGAATACAAAGGGCACACGAAGACACCTGTCAGCCTAGGGGCTTACCCCGTGCCAAATCAACCCTTTGAAAGAGTACACTTAGATTTATTAACAGGATTTTTACGAGTCAGACAGAGGAAATAAGCACCTCCTAGTAATCATAGATGCTTTGACTCGATATACAGAACTGATAGCGCTTAAAACAAAAACCGCAGTCGAGTGCGCTAGAAAGTTTTACGAGTGCTACATTTGTAAACATGGAATTCCACACACCATTAAATCAGACTCGGGCGGGAGTTCAATAATCATTTCCTTAACTCCTTGTGCGAATTCCTTTGCATAAAGAAAATCAATACCATGATCTATCACCCAGAGTCTAATGGGCTAGTGGAAAGGGCAAATCGTAAGATTTTAAACATTTTAGGGTACCCTTAGGGGGGGGGGGCAGACCCCAACTGGGACATTGCCATACCTGCGGTACTAAGCACACTTAATCACTCGTATCATGTGTCTATTAAAATGACACCGCACGAGGCACTGTACTGTATCCCAGCTAGAACACCTTTCCATGTATTAACGCCTACAACTAATTTATCAAATCCTCTAAAAGGATGTTATGGATGCAAGCATAAGTCGATATAATTATACTTCGTAAGAATCTAGAAGAAGCACAAATTATAATGAAAAGAAATCATGATAAAATAGCTAAGCCAACTAGAACATATGCTGTGGGCGATCAGGTATACATACAAGTATACGTACGTAAAGGTTTAAATTATAAACTGACACCTAAGTTTGAAGGCCAACCGTTTAACATTTTAGAAATATTAACGGCCAATAGATTTAGGGTTCAAAATGTATCCAACCCACTGATATGAGAATAGTTCCATTGGCACATATCAGAATCTAAAGAAAGGTAGATGGAGTGAGAAAAAAATGATTGTATTTATGAAACTTGTATAATAATTTTTTATATATATATATATTTATATATCAATCATATTTGTATGTAAACATATTCTTTTACACAAGTTATTACATATATTTTACTCATTGCAGGTTTTCAAAAATGAATCTGTTATTGTTGGGAGTGATATTGTGTGTTCAGACATCTTTGTGTATGGAAAGAGCGCTAAGACGAAAGAAATAGAATTTAATCATGGCTCGATTATCGAGAGAACAGACAACATTTTTATGGTGTCGAGTAATATAGTCATAGAAGTGGATATGCAGGCCATGTTTTTGCCTGAATATGACGTCCTTAACTTAAAGAATGACTGATGAGGTTTGCCATTTCGCTTAAGGAAATGCACCAACGTAATTTTCATGCTAACTCAGGGATTTCGCTAGCTCAAACCCTATGCGTCAGAAATGTTGTCTTATGACATACAAAATAAAAACCGCCGAGGCAGAGGAACTTGCTCGTGACTTGCTGATGTGGTCTGTGTGGCACAATAATCTCGAACGCCGCAACCCGCTTATTCTGGCTGGACTAAACATCTTGGGATCTGTTGCGAATCTAGGCTTAGGAATTTCAAATCGCCTTAAGATAAATAATCAAAATAGAAGAATTGAGTTTTTGCAACACAAAAACCAAATTAGCTTTGTCTGAACCTTCCCAGCCAGTTATCCTCAATCAATCAAATAATGAGTTTGGTAAACGAACATTCAAATAATATCGATCAGATTATGGAAGTCCAACATTTGCTGGCTACGTTAGCTTACTATAGTTCGAAAATAGATCATATCCGTATCAAAATATCACTTTTATTGAGAAATCAAAAGACTATGTAGAAGCTATTACGTTAGCGACAAAGGTGTGTTTATACTCCACACCTCATGCCTATTAAAGATCTGACGTTAACTTTGGAGAACGGACGGGAGAAACTAGGTTATATTCCTTTATTAGACGCCCATAAAGTAGAGTTCTATTATAGCCTAATATCAGTCAGCGTTGAAAATTATAGGATTATGATCACCATACCTTTTGATTCTTCCGATGCTTGGCAATCATACAAAATAGCACCGTTTCCTACTTTCATGACGAATAACTCAAGTCCAGTAATATCCAATTTGACGGGCATGTTCTGATTTCTTCTGATAGGAAATCATTTACAGTCATTAAAGACTTAGATAAACTCACTCACTGTTCAGAAGCCATGAATAACAAAATTTGCACAGCTGACTCTTTTGAATTCTATCCTATATCAATGGAATTCATGTGAGTTAGGCATAGAGCTAAACGGCTCTCTCTCTCATACAAGCGAAGGTTGTCTGGGGAAACTTTATCCCTTTTACAGTAATAAATTCAATTACAGAATGAATAATGGCTCCTGGATCCGATACGACAAAGACGGTTTCCACGTCGTATGCCCGGACGGGACCACCGCCCATTCCCCAATCTTTGTAGCAGCTGATGGTTGTACGGGGACATCTTCAAACTACACCGTCAGAGGGTCAACACGATAATACGAGAAGGCAATTTTTGTGAACTATACTTGGGCGTCTACAATTATCCCATCACTACCTCTCCCATACAACGCGCGGGTGGCTCATCGTTTGACGCAACTGGCTGAGATGAACCACACGTCACCGACTTATGCAGGTGGAGAAAATCTTCGTTACTACGTTCTGCTGGCCATGTTCAGCGTGACGGCCATATTGGTTATCGCCGTCAACATACTTTATCTTTGTCTTGGCGTAGGCTGAGGCGTACACAGAAGGATCTCCAAGGAAACGTATTGTCCCGTCCAGATGACGTACCCGTTACACTCAAGTCGTTTGAGTTTAGGGCCGCTTGAAACTGGCCATTTCATTTTGTGCCTAGGAAAATTGTCTGGAATTGTGTTGTGTGTGAAAAGCGGTCTGTATGCTGGCAAAAATGTAGGACAAGAAAGACTCACGCCTTTGCATTTGAACAGTTAAAGTATCTCCGGGGCACCTAATAAAATATTATAGCCCAATATTATACATTAATATACTCCTAAAGGTATTTTTCGGGCACCTAATAAAATATACCAGCCCTATATATTAATCTGTGCACAATTATACTTATTATACAATTATACAATTATACAATTATACTATTATACAATTGTACCATTATATTTACCTATTACAAAGAGTGACAAGTACTCTTTAACAATTATCCATGATCATGTTGTAATCTATCAGTAACCGCTATTCTTAATCAGGTTACCTATTACCATAATCTATCAGTAACCACTATTCTTAATCAGGTTACCTATTATCATAATAATCATGTATACATGTTAATCTTTTGATTTTTACCTTTTGATTATTTTTGGGTACCTAATCATTATTATTACCAAACATGGATCTAGATTTTCCATGCATTTATCTTTGTTTATGAATATGTCAAAAAGGGTATGTAACAGAACCTTTTTATGCATTTAATCACTTGTACTGTTTATGCCTAAACATATGTTACGAGCACGCTCCTAAGAAACCATGTTTAAAGTAACTTTTGTTATTCAAGGCTTGAATGGTAGCTGTCCGAGCCTAATGTAATAAATACATTTTAGAATTACATAATCTGTAAATAAAAACCCATGACCTGAGGTCATTGGCATTAGGAGGGTCCTACGTGACCAAGGCAGAATCTAGATTACGCTATGCGATGTCTGCAGTAGCCTGGTTTAGGTTTGTTTGATATGTCATCATGTTATATTGTCCATCTTTTTCAACACGCCTTCCATGGGAAGCGGTTGACCTGTTAACCTACGCCGGAAACTTGTAACTTCCGAGCCGGCAGACTACGTATGTTTTTATGTGAATCGCGAGCTGAGATAGCTAATGTTTCGCTATCAACGTGATGCTCTAAGATGGTAGTTCATTCCTATCGATCAAACGTAACGGTCTCACGACCGAACTGTCTCTCTTGTTATGGAGTTACAGAATAAAGTTGTTGTACATTTTTCAACTTATCCGTTTGAATCATCTCCTTTAATTTAAGAAGAACCACTCTACTAAGATATCACATAGGAGAAAGAAGGAACCAGAAATACTTACGAATGACAGTCGTAAGGAAAAACAAACAGTTTTTCGCAAAAGCTAAAAGACCAAATATATATATATATATGATATGATATATATATATAATATATATATATATAGATATATATATATATATATATATATATTGTATATCTATATAGATATATATATATATTATATATATAGTATATAGTATATATATATATATA
>NC_087216.1:58737881-58750381 GCF_015104395.2 Macrobrachium nipponense
TATTTCTAAATAGTTAAAAATAAAAGTTTAAGTGTGCATGAATAGCTGTCAGGAAGATGGGCTTGTATAAGTTTATAATTGTTTGCCCTTCTTGGTCGTGGAAATAAATGTACTCTTAGTTAACGTCTCTATTCAGTCTTTTTCATTATGTTAGTGGTAAAGCATTTTGATTCCAGCCTGCCACCCTCTGCTATAATAGTATCTCAGTTTTCGTCAGTGAGGATTAAACATAGAACTTGGAGCAATCAATCTCATCCCTGCATTAAAAATAGATAAAGATGTAACAATGTATGGAGCTTTGAAAGTTCCCCTATATACATACACACATACACACACACACACACACACACACACACACACACATATATATATATATATATATATATATATATATATATATATATATATATATATATATATATATATATATATATATATATATATATATATAATATATATATATATATATATATATATATATATATATATATATATATATATCTATATATATATATATGTGTGTGTGTGTGTGTGTGTGTGTGTGTGTGTTAATCGTAAATAATTCTTTTTATAAATTCTAAAAGGAAACACCTGAATTTGGAACGGAGCCTGTCAGAGGGATGAATTTCACTTGAACAGATGTACAAACGTGCCCATTAGAGTAAATTTCAGTAAAAAAATATCATTATTATTATTATTATTATTATTATTATTATTATTATTATTATTATTCTTATTATTATTATTATTATTATTATTATTATTATTAGTGCTGTTGTTGTTGCTGTTGTTATTGTTGTTGTTGTTATAAAACCGAATGGGAACGAAACTGAAATTCTCATCGGATAAAAAAAATCAAATTCCTTCTCTATCAATGTAAATATACAATGAAACATTGAATTCTACTCAACACCAGAGTCAATAAAAACTATTTACAGTGATATATAGGCATTGCTACATCCCGAAAAGAAATGGAATAAATTCTAAAGCCTACTAAAGTCACCTTTATAGGCCTTGTAGTATAAATGACCTCTGGGACGGCCTTAATGTCGTTAAGGAAGACAAACGGTTGACTTAACACAGGAACAGCCTCTAAAAGTTCCCTTATGCAAGAGTACAAAGGATCCTTCTTTCGGCTTCACACAGTAATTTCCAAATACTACAAGGAGAGATAATATTTCACGTATAACAAAGGAATAGCGTGAGTTTGAGTTTTCCATAAAAGGTTTTCGAAGGTGAAACATCAAGAGCAATTAAAGGAATCAAGTTGCTATTAATTATCATGATTGTAGATTACTTTTTACGGGAATTTTCAAATGATTTAGCCACCTGTTCTAAGGGCTAGTTGAGCGACACAAAACGCACATAATATTTGTAAGAAATATATGCTTCAGTTTCTTATTTTTTTCATAAGTGAGCTAACAAAATCCAGGCCACTATCTTATTCATTACATTTAGTTTGATATGACATGCAAACAACAATTACCCTTATTTTGAGTTTTTTTTTTTTTTTTTTTTTGTTTTTTTTTTTTTTTTTTTTTTTACAATTTGGAAAAATAGTATATATTTACCCTGAAAGTAATGACAAATTACAGGCAATTGTTTGAATCAGAACAACAGTCATATAGGGACTCAATTTCATGCAAATCAAGTGAAATTTCCTATTTACTGCCTGATGAAAAAAAAAGAAGTCATTAACAGCAATTGATAACATTTTAATTTGTGATTAAAAGAAATTATTCAGCTTTTGTGATATGGTAATATGGGAAATATATTTGACAAATTCCCCCCCATCCCCCTCTCTCTCTCTCTCTCTCTCTCTCTTGAATTTACGTGTTTTTGTCCAATTACAAAACCAGTGGTGAGTTATTAACAAGATTGTACATTCTGTAAAGAACATTTTATGAATTTCCTTATAATAATGAATTTATGAGTAGAGATAATATAGCAAGGGAATTTAAAACACGATCACCTACATAAGTATGTTATGAGGATACATTACAAATATTTGTTATTCATGCAAATTGCCCAACAAAACACGTTTTTACTGAAGGTGTCAGCCTTTTAGAGTCTAGTATCTGCTATTTGACTGCTCCATCTTTTGTCGCCTCCTATGGACATGTTCCGTTACTTATAATTTTCCTATTTTCATAAATGGCTTCCTTGGACTCGTATTATACACTTCACATTTACAACAAGATAATAATAAAGGAAAATCCATTGCAACCTATCTGTCTTGCAATATCCATTTGTTTTTGAGATGACCACCTATCTAATGTATTCGTGTCATTAGTATGAAAAGAACACTAATAAATAACTAATTAATACAATAGTGTTAAGAAAAATTGTAATTGAAAAGTTATCGGATATCCTTTGAAGTTACTAGAAACTGACGGTCAATAAAGAATTATATTGAAGTCAACCGGTTAATAAACGATGAAAGATGAAGCAGAGAAAACTCATTCTTTGAAAGCCTTTATCGCAAGATTAGCCTTTGCAATTTTTTTTTTTTTGCATGCAAGTTCCGAGAACATTACACCAAAACTTACCTCATTATGAGCTGTTCCTCCAGTGTTTCATGTGCAGTAAGGGAGGTTGGCGAGGGTTTGCCAGGAAATGGCAACAGCAGTATATAGCAATTAAGAGAATGGTAGTCATTTTATGATGAAAGTTACATACAATATACTTCATATGAAAGTATGTTTCACCAGTATAATCTAAAAAGGAATTAATTGTAAGTTTACTGATGAGCGAGGTCTTGAAGAGGTTTGAAATCACAAATAGACAAAAAGAATCAGGCAAAATAAAGGTGCATTCCTTCTCATGCACGGAAAAAAGAATAAAAAAAAGATTATATATATATATATATATATATATATATATATATATATATATATATATATATATATATATATATATATATATATATATATATATATAATCAGAAGGATTTTGCATGGAGTATCTGCAGTGAAGTCTGATTTATCAATATGACTCATGCAAATTGAGTTGAGAACTTTTCCTGAGGGATATCCTTAAGTAAACTTTTATCACTACCGATTAAAAGAGGGTCATGATTTCAAATACATCCCAATATACGCTATAGTAATGTTATAATAATTATGGGTCTTGCTTTGCTATAAGTCTCCCATACATAATTATTATATTTTATATGAAAAAGTAAGTGTGCATGGTTCGCTTATACATTTAATCTGAAACAGTATTTTAATTTAATCGACTTATAAGAATGAAAAGCATGACATATCAAAGGGAGAACACACCCATTTTATTTTTCGCCAGAATGAATTCACACAGTGCCACTAAATTTGGAATATGAGACACCAAGGCATCACCTACTATGAGATTCAGAACCTTTGTCCCGGTGTTTTTCCGGAATAACTTTTTTGTGTGCATTTGACAAAGATATTTCTTAGCCATAGTATACTTTACGTCCCTACCTAATTTTCGGCAGCATTCTTTGTTACTTATATTAGAAAAAAGTATATTCATAAGAGTAATATAAAACAGCCGAAGCCAGTGGCGGAACACTAATTAATGTATGGATCCAAAGTTAAACGTGACGTAAACACATGACGTCCCGACTCCTCCCACAAGGTGATGACGACAAACAGCTGTCCCTGGAATTCTGAATGAATATTCATACCTCGTCAAGGCTTCAAGAATGGCGGCTATGATAAGTCATTATCCCCGTGGTTGCAGGACAACTTTTGTGATTCGACTTGCACAATTGTTTAGAAGTGAGGAGGCCCATGGCATACCCTACGTAAGCTTGAACAGGTAAATGAATAATAGGGCCCTTTTTTTTGGGTAAGTACACCCGGACATCTAAGGCTACCAAGATTTCGTATTTTGTTGACTTCCATAAGGTGCATAAAGATAATTATATATGCTCTATAAAGCAATAGTTGTTGATTTCTTAATAAAATAAAACTTGTGGAACAACATTAAAACTTGCTTTGGCAAAAAAAAAAAAGAAATGTCATGGGTTATAATACATAACTGAATGACCTCTATAAGCCCCAGTGCTTGGCTTGAAGTCGAAATTCCACAATCCAATCTAATCCTATGCAATTGTCTATTTATTACAATGATCGTCACTGTCGTATTAGGAAAAATATCAAAGGAGTTACGACGAATGCCAAAGTTTTCTTCACTTTGTTAATTGATTTTTAATTTTATAATTTTTCAGTGGAGAAATAGTAACAGAAGGTAATTTCTCGGATTGCTTGTGGAAACCCTTTTTTTTCAATTATTCTAGCACTCGAACTCATGGCATAAATCCTATTTACTACTACTACTACTGCTACTATTACCACCACTACTACAGTGTAAACAAAGAGTATTGGTTGTATTTCATTGTTGCCAGAAGTGGAGACTTTTTCACGAATAGCCAATTATCTATCGAGAAGGAGGCAAGTTAATGACGTCATAAGTCACGTCGTTATCTTTGAAAGATTCTTCTGAGTTTGCTGGCGATGTCTACAAGAAGTCGGTGTTGCTCTTATAATTACCAGAATTATGCAACTTTCGTAATACAGAATACAGTAAGAAATTAGATAGGAAATTAAGATACCCTATAACAAAATATCATCCTTGTCAGGTAGTACGTTTCCCGGCTCGGCCAACGCGGAATCAGAGGAATTCATTTCTGGTGATAGAAATTCATTTCTCGATATAGTGTGGTTCGGATCCCACAATAAGCTGTAGGTCCCGTTGCTAGGTGACCAATTGGTTCCTAGCCACGTAAAAATATCTAATCCTTCGGGCCAGCCCTAGGAGAGCTGTTAATCAGCTCAGTGGCCTGGTAAAACTAAGATATAATTATTTGTCAGGTACGTTGATAAAAGTTTATTCCGGATAAACACCAGACACTGGCTGTGAATCTCATAGGAAAACTATTTCTTTACCATAAAACTCGATGAAATGCATTTCCCACCTCGGGACCTGCAGGAGTAACATGAGGGTCTCTCCTGTCATGCAGTTCTTTAACTCACAAATCTAAAAGGACTCCAAGACTTTCCTATGCAGTCATCGAGGGCGCCCATTAACTTAATCACTGGATGTTGGGGACCATAAGCCAGGCAGCACAGTGCCGATAGTAAGCCCAGATAAATAGGGAAGGCTGGAGTCAGGAAGAGCGTCCATCAGTAAAACATCTGCCAAAAGTAATTAATGAAAGTAGAAAAAGTATGAGAAGGCTCAGTGAAAACAGCAGAGAAGACGAGGAAGAAGAGGAAGAAGAAGAAGACAAAGTACGTTGTCTTTCACCATGCAATTAACACCTATAATTCAAGTCGCTTTAATTTGATGACAAACAGAGAGTAAGTACTTAAAACAAATAGGACCATATTAAGAAGAAAGGGGTCCATTAGAAAAGCATCTATTGTTCTCTAGAGGGCTACATTTCTTTCCTGTAATTAGGTCATAGAAAACCTTCCTCTAAAAGGCGTAGTTTCTGCCTCGGCTATTTTTCCCCGGCGATGACAGGTTTTTCCGATGTTGTCTTCCTCAAAATATAACTTTATATATTTTAAATACTATCTGGAAGGATAACCACTCTAGGTAAGACAGAATTTTCAATAATGATTTAATTAACTGACCCGTTATCAAAGGATCTTAATATCACCCTTTTTTAATAGACGTTATATGAAATTAGAGCAATGGTAAATTAAAAGATTATGTCAAATCTTCTCTGATGATCAAGGGCCCCCATAAGCAAAACACCACAGATCTGGAAAAGAAATATATAAGTATACGAAATTAAGTATCAGGGAAAATTAGCAAAATAAACGAGATATAACAACAATTGAAACCGTGTATCGAGTTTTTTGCTGAAAGAGAACGTTTTTCCTTTTACCACATACACACAGACACACACACGCACACACACACACACACACACACACACACACAAACACCACACACATATATATATATATATATATATATATATATATATTATATATATATATAGTCAAATAATAATTTAAACATCGATTCTATCTTTGTATTGAAATGTTTAGCCTAATGGTCGCCACACTATAGGATTACTGATTGCCCGGCACACTAGATGAATAGCAATGTCCAGTTGGATTTCCTGACACATCTTTTATATTATTAACTCAACCATCTATTATTATTATCTGCGAAGCCCATTACATCTCTATCATATTTTCCGTCAAACTATGCTGAGCCAATTGGGAAATCTGCGATGCCTCTCTACGTTTTACGACGTCACAGAAATCCATTACTGTATCTATACCTGCAAAGCAAACCACAATTCGTACTATTTGCTCCAGTAATAACAAAACTTTTACAATCTGAGTGACAAATACATATAAAAAGAAAGATTTTGAATATAAAAATGGGAAAATTCAAATAATAATTAAGAAAATAAGAGATAAAGTTCTGTTTTGTTGTGCTTTACAAAGATAGAGAGATGGAGATTGCCTTGAAAGTCCATCCTGATATTGGTTATTTAATTTCATTCCTAATATTAAACTATTTTTATTTCGATCCCATCGCCCTCTAGATTGTTTAAATATTTAAATATATGTTTGAATGTATGTATACATGACACATATATACAATATTATATAGTAGATATGATTATCATACTACCCTATATGATACACATACTCTTATATATATATATAATTATATATTAATATTACATATTATACATTATATATATACATATATATATATGGTATATATATATATATATTATATATATATATAATATATATATATATATATATATATATATATGTATTATATATTTTTTTATATATATATACACTTGGTATACATATATAATATATATATATATGTATATATATTTTATATATATATATATAATATATATACACACACACACAAACACACATGTAAATCTTACAGTGATTGTGCATACCGTTTATGAAACAAGATACGAGGATTTGTCAGTGTTCCGCCTTTATAGAGATATCACTCATCGCTATGGGCCTGTTTTATGAGCGCACAATCAGCATAAAACTTTTATATATCGACTTCGCTATTAGGAAGTCTCGTGTTACAGGTGTTTATAATAATTTTATGTCGGTAGTAGATATGACATTCATCGAATAAGGGCGCCCATAAAGGAGCCCAAAATGGCTTAAAATAGATACGTTCCAATTTTATATATCTATTGTCAATATGTTCGGCCCTTATGATTAAATTAGCTCTCACTTGATATGATTAGTACATCACTAACTAGTGCTGTTCGTTAATTTACATATTATTATTGAAAGTGTGCCACTTACAATTAAAGGGTTCACTTGGGTTACAAAAGTAGACAGGAAAATATTCTACATGCACAATATTGTGTACTACCATAAGGCAAAGTTCTTATCTTGGTCAAACCCCTTATTCAGTGATATTTTTTGCTCTCTTTGACAATTAAAAGAATTGTTCATCATTGGACTAACAATGTACATAACAGCAGAACCTCCTCTACCTACCTCAAATGAAATGTTACTGAGCAGAAAAAAAAACCAGTTGGCTTATGAAGAAGGATGAGTATTTTTGCATAATGATTTTACTTATATAATTACATGATAATCATCTTCAGTATGATAGAGCTAAATATCGAGTGAATCATGTTTGTAAGGCAGGAGTGAATATATGTTGTTCTATACATAAAATGATTTAATATGACATGTGCATAATATTTTCCATATGTTTTGCAGTCATTAAGTTAAATGAGTATTTTCAATAACCACTCTTCATCAATTAAACAATAAAAACACATGGGATTATTATATATATATATATATATATATATACTATATATATATATATATATATATATATATATATATATATCTATATATATATATATGTATATATATATATTATATATATGTATATATATATATGTATATATATATATATATATATATATATATATATATATATATATATATATATATATATATATATATATATATATATATATATATATATATATATATATATATATATATATATTATATATATATATATATCATTAAACAATAAAAACAACATGGGATTATTATATATATATATATATATATATATATATATATATATATATATATATATATATATATATGACGCAAAGGTGATGCAACGGACACTCCATAGACCGAGGTGAGAATTCTGTCAAAACTTTTACGACTTTAGTTCGAGACAGTTCACATCCTGTTGTCGACAAAAACTTAGGTTTAAGAGGTGCTTAAAGTATTCAGACCTTACTTTTTATAGGTTGCTCTACAACGCAGTTTGAGATCTGATCATTAGCAAGTAAACTCTTCTGCGGTTTAGAGATTGAATCAGATCTTAAAAATGCAGTGAATATAGATGCACGTCACTTATTCTAGGTCAGTCATATCTGCAACTCAATTATTGTAACGTTTTTAATGAACATTTTGGTATATAATTCATATATAATCCTCACTCATAGAACGAAAACGGATAACTACGGAAGTAACGTAGTAAAGCAAGTGGGTAATTCGTGGTTCAGTAATTGCTTTACGTGGGTGTGAAATCCCCCTTTGACTCTAGTGTTATACCTAAGACCTCACAATAAGTCTTCAACGACATAACGGCCATTACTTTGTCCCAGCTGTTTGCCCTTTTTAGTCATTGAATTGTATTATATGATGCCGTACAGGCCGTTTCACAAGAAGAACGAGTTTTCCTCCTATAAAATTTTGTAGCTTTCGGGACTTGAACTCATGTGAATAGCACTTCTTATTCTATTTACGAATTTTTTGTGATAAATGAGGGAGTGAGTAATTGAATTATATATAATATATATTATATATATATCTAAATATTAAAATAATATATCTATTAATAATAATAATATATATATCTAAATTTATATATAATAGATAATATATATATATATATATCTATATTTATAATATATATATATTATATATCTATATAATATAGATAGAGTATATTATTAATATATATATATCTATATCTATATATTAATACTATATTATATATATTTTTTTTTTTTATTATATTTTTTTTTTTTTTCAATGTTGTATTCCACATAGGAAAATGAAAAAAGGTATATCTCAGAAAATGCCCAACAGTTTCGTCCTCCAATGGACCTCTTCTTGGAGCGTTTATTAAGGAAAGAGATAAAGTTTACAGTGCATGCGGCCAAGAAAGGCCTAAAATGTTTTTAAACATACAGTTGCAAAAACTAGCAGTTTGAGCTACAAACTATTCAGCAGTAAAATAACAATAAAAACAAGAATAGCAGTTTATTATTTTACTGCTGAATAGTTTTGTAGCTCAAACTGCTAGTTTTTGGTAACTGTATGTTTAAAAACATTTTAGGCCTTTCTTGGCCGCATGCACTGTAAACTTTATCTCTTTCCTTAATAAACGCTCCAAGAAGAGGTCCATTGGAGGACGAAACTGTTGGGCATTTTCTGAGATATACCTTTTTTCATTTTCCTATGTGGAATACAACTGAATTACTATATCTTCGTGCCTAAGAAGATTACCAGTACTATATATATATATATATATATATATATATATATATATATATATATATATAATATATATATGTATGTATGTATGTATGTATGTATGTGTGTGTATGATACAAATTGTAACATTTCAGTTTTGTGATAACTCCTTTAATGCATCACAAGTGCCGAATGCCTCAAGATCCATAATAAACCCTTCAGTATTTGCATTTTTGAAAATGTATGTATTCTTGAACATACTTAATTTCATTGCTTTTACTTTATAAATAAAAAGAGCGAAATAAACAGAAAAAAAGAAGTGTAAGGACGAAATAAATTATTTATACGTAGAAAAGGAATCCACGAATCTCCATTTTTATATTTAAATAGGCTGTATCTTTGAGCTGTCCATTATTCATGAGATTCAACGGCAGCTGACGAGAGTCTGCGAGATGCATGACTTCGTCCCCGAATCTATTGCGCCTTCCTTGGTATCTCAAGGAGATCCCGCTTTGTCTTCGCTGTCAGCGATAATTTCAGAGTTGCTACCAACTTCCTGTTATTAATGCTGCTCTGCTATTGCATTATTAAATTGAAGCACGTTGATAGTATTGTTTGTGTAGGAATAGTGGTATTAATACTAGATAGATAGGTAATGACTGGGGATAGACTGTAATAAATTCTATTATCTTTTTGGGTTACTGATAACTATGTGTGCATCACATAGAATAATAAAGCATTACATTGCAATATATTCAGCAATAAAAGTTTTGTTTTAATTAAATAAGTCTATATTAAACTTCATGAATCAGGTTTTTGTTACTATCTGGTTCAGCTTTGAATTTGTTCTTCTTCTTCTTTTGCATTTAGAACCAGCCTTTACTTTAAAGCTAATATCCATCTTTCACTTATCTTCCTGATTAACTTAAGCTGAAGAATATTAACGTTAATATATGATTTTTCAAAGAATCATGAAAAAGATAGAATTTTCTCAATTTTCAAAAGTTCCTCAGAAAGGGTAAACTCATTGCATAACTATTCTAATCTCCCTTTTAATTCAAGTGAGAAACCTCTCGCATTATTCGGTATTCCTCTTAAGGTGTCCGAACTTTCGCCACCAAAATAATCGAGCAAACAAAGGAAAGTAAACCTCGTTTAGTAACAGCAAAAACATCACAACAGCTTTCATTCATTTGTCTTTTGTGCTCCATTTTCTTCCGCTCATTTATCTACCTTCCTCCTGTTCTCTGTCGCACAAGAAAAACTCCCAGAGGAAGAAGGTAACAGAGAAAAAAAGATCTGTCATTTCCTGATCTGAAAGAGGGAACATTTGGCCGACAATAGACACGCAGGAAGGTTGAAAAATCGGTTTTTATATCTATATTTTGAAGATTATTAAGAAAAGAAGCCGTGTGGATATTTATGATTCTATAGAGGGGATCTGGAACACAAGAATATACTATTAGGTGACATAGTAAAAGTGGCAACATGGCTTTTTACGATGACAACAATATGGTATGAATATAAGATTCCCTACTGGTCGTGTGACAGTTATTATGTTGAGCACAAAATTATTGCAAAGATAACTGTAAAGACAAAATATCAATAAGAATTTTAACGGGTGAAAATGTAAGTCTTGTTCAAATCTCTTCATGCAAATAATTTCCTTTAGAAAAAAAAAAAAATACGCTGCAAAACAGCGTCATAAAAACCCAGCCAAGCAAATACCTCTCGGGAACAGCGGTACCTTGTGAACATACCCAGGTATGACCCATTGAGGCTAAATCAGTTATTCTAACGTTGGAGAATATTCAACCTCCGGATTCACTGGAACGCGTGGGATCGGTAACCGTGCTTTACTCCGCTAAAGGGAATGCTGGAAATATGGAAGACAGAACCTTTACTGGAATTAATATGGGGATTCTGTTATCAAGATGAAGAGGAGACATCTCGTATGTAACTGAGCTTCAGTTAACACGTGGTGAATTGAATGATTCTATTGGGTGACTCAGCTGAGTAATAGTAATCACCAATGAAAAGAAAATTCGCCATGTCACTTATTTTTGTATTGAATATAAGGATGAAAGTTAGATTGGGGAATATGACTGACGAAATATAATTGAGTATTCACTTTAAAATAAAAATACATGTTAGTAAACGTGCTGCATAAGCTGTTCATAATATCTTATAATAAATTCCGTGACATTCTAAGTCATTTACATTTAAGTATTAAAACATGATTTATTTAAATTTAAATTGTCATAATCAGACTCAGTTTAATTGAATATGCAAAATAACGAAGCAGAGCTTTAGAATAAGCCATAATGATCAGGTATCATTACGTTCTACAAACCGACATTTAATATTTCCTCCACTTTGTCCAACAATGCACTCACTGATTATTGTGCTATTACAATGCATGTTGTTTCATTGATATTCCTTATTAACCTACCTATATTATCTTATAAACGATTTTGTGTCATATAGTATCTTTATTGTTCAGATAACTTTCCTTCCGCCTTTACATCTTGAGGTATGGAGAAATATATTATTTACCCGAAAGATTCAATTCAACTTCCAATACTAAAAGAATACCTTTAATCTCTATTTATTGACTAGAAAACAATTCTAATAAATGTTCAGTTCTTACACAAAGAGACAAAAATGAAAACCTCCTCTCTAATGTTCCCCTAATTAATGTTTACTTACTTTGTTTACTCTCTACGACACGAGAGTCGTTCGTATCTTCTTTGTCTTAATGTCTCGTGCAATAATTCTTTTATAATAATTTAATTCCCTCCTTTTTATTCATTCCCTGTCACCATAGTTTTTGCTGGGTTCGTCTATACGCTCCATTATCTTGTTCTTTGTCAATTACGCTTCTGTTAACATTTCTCCTTCTTTTGTTGATATCTTTTATCCACCAGTGGTGGAAAATTAATATTTTTATTTCAGTCACTTGCCCACGCGATT
>NC_087216.1:58755381-58757881 GCF_015104395.2 Macrobrachium nipponense
CATTCTGGTGTCTTAAGGGGTTTTGAAGGGCGAAGAGTTCATTTGTCATACTTTTAACCTCCTACGATGTCATCTGAAGGTCATTTAAAGGTCAAATCTAGGTCATTTAAAGGTCAAATCTCATAAAAAACACAAAATCATACAGAATATTGTATATTCTCTCAATTAAAGCAATGGAAAACACACCTTTAAGTTACCCTGTCACTGAATTAAAATCCATATATAAACAGTTAAGCCTGGAGAAACAACAGGAACATGTTCTAAAGGCAAACATATAAGTTATTCAAGAAACAAAATCATTGAAAAAAACATTCCATAATATAAATAGCATTAGGTACATGTTTAGTTTTTAGCAGATAGTTTTTCTTTTCTTCTCAAGCAGCCAAGGTGTCTTTCTTTATCACTGTTGTCTAGCACAAATGCTTTCAAAAAAATGTTTGACAGAGTAAGGCATGCTCCTTGAATTGCAACCATTGGACTATCGATACAAGATAAAGTTTTGGCTGAGATGAGCTCGGCAGCAATGCAAGTTGCACTCATCAAAAAGTTTATAGGATGAGTGTACAAAATGCACTGTTGAGAGTAGAGGTACAGTTAGTCCACCTCTGCTTAAGTTTGTGAGAAACTCTGAATTAATATAATGGTCGTCGTTATCTTCAGTTTCGACACTCAAAATATTACCTCGAAATTTGTGTTCCAGATATCCAGCTAGAAAAATAATTTTATGTTTGATACTGTCATTAGATTGAACTAGGTCTTCAGTGTCAGCAATAGTGATGTCAAAGTGATAATCATCAATGCAAAGTTAGAGGTACAAGGCACATCATTAGACTGGTGCGGTGTAGACTCGTATTTCAAAAGTGAATAATGGAGGTTCTTGGTTGCTGCAGCTGCCTTGATACTACAAATGTCAATGTAGAAATTACCCCCATTGCGTTGTCTGGCTTAGCCAAAGAACTTTTCAAGGGCCTCATCAGCACACCAGGTAACACATAGGTGAACTTGTACTGAGTCAATAGCCACTCTGCAGCCCACATGTTGGCTCTTGTAGACAGCACCAATGCCTCTGCAGTTGCTTTGTGAGCTTTTGCGTCCGACCTCGACCACCTGACCATGCACAAGAGGATATAAACATCACAGTTTCATTAAAGTTTCTTGAAAGTAGTGCAATTATTGGTCCATGGTTGACGACAATCATCACGCATGTTAATACCGGAATACCGATCTTTCACATTCATCATGTGGAACCAATCAGTGATCAGCTTAACAAAAATGATGGTGCCCTCGCTAATGCCAAGTTTATCCTTTAGAGTTGAAAGGGCAGCAACAGTTTTGTCATTGAAGATTTGACAAACAAAAAGGCACGCTTTGTCTCTGCAAAAGCTTTGGGTACACAGCTGTGTATGTGATCTTGGTTAGACGGATGCTGTTTCTCCTGTCTTCATCGTACAGTGCTTCTATGTCCTTCCATCGTGCAACATATGTTTTTCAATCTTTTATGAAAGAAAGTTACTTATCCTGAACGGTTATCCAGTTATTTCTTACATTTTTTGAAAGAATGAACATAGTCAACAAGGAAAGCATGAGAATTTATAGCATTTATGAAAGCTTTACCAGGACCACCTAATTTACCATAAACTGCAACGTTTGTGTTGCAATTATCACCTACACAAGAAATTATAGTACCACCAGCATCGCTAACCGCTACTAGAGCTTCTACCAGAATTTCCTTGAGTTGATCTGAATTAAGTTTTGCAACAGGGTAAATGCGTAGTATATAATTTGGAGGGCCACCAAAAATGGGCAGACAACTTCAATTACTAAAGCATGTGTTGCGAGAACTTCGGTATCACAAGAACCATTTTGAGCGTAACCAACAACACGACCACCTGAGTACCTAAGTGTTTCTGTGAGCTTCACTTCATCACAAAAAGAATGTTGAAAAGACGCTGCTGAGGTTTAAGTTTTTGAAAAAGTTGCTCCAAGTTTTTATCATGTAGACTACAGGAGAGAAGTTTTTTTCAACAGTTCCACTCTAGGTAAAACAACTGAACCAGACTTTCGTAGCATTTTATATGCAGCTGGTGAAATGTTATGGAGTTCAGCACCAAGAACATAAAGATTTCTGTCAGAGCGACGGCCTTCTGGATGAGTGAGTAATAACTGTAACTGAGAATGAAGAAACTGAAAATGAGGCGAATCAGAACAACTCATATGGCTCAATTCCTGTACTGCACTTTTCAGATAGTCTGCATCTTTGAACTCATACTCTGTTATGCATGACATAATTTTATCAAACTGGGACCATTTACTGAGAAGGCTATTCTTTTGCAGACAACCATCTTTAGAAAAATATGTCTTAGGTATTTTCCTTTCCTTTTTTATTTTTCTCAACGCATTTAAGATACAAAAACCCAAATGACGATTTCACATGTTGCAAATGGAGAAATTGGATAACGGAACGGCCCTTTGCATCAGTTTTAGAAATGTAAATATCATC
>NC_087216.1:58762881-58772881 GCF_015104395.2 Macrobrachium nipponense
GATCGTAAACTAAAATCTATGTACATTTCCTCGCAAGAACAAAAAATAGAACGATGATTAAAGATGACTGAACATATTCAAAGCATTCTCTTTCTTTGTGTGTGTATGTGTGTGTGTGTTCTGATCCATCAAACCGCCGAAAAAAAGGGAATGTAACCCTTGCCTTCATTTGTATAGAACCGAGAAGGGGTCAAAGAAATATGGGTTTTTCTGTCTTCACGTTCAGGCGACCCTTCCGACGGAGGGAAACGGTTGCAACGGTTGTTTTATTTGAGTAGCTTACAATATAAAAATTGGAAGTAGCTCTCTTGAAGGGAACTCAGACACGATATCGATTAGAACGACTCATTTTCGTTTCAGGGATGCGAACTGCCAAAACTGTTCTCCTGAACGACCCTATCAGTATTTTGTTCTGAGTAATGGTCCTCCATAATCGACTGGAGCAAATAAAATTATTATAAAGAAAGATAGATAGATATATATACACATATGTATATCTATATAATATATATATATATTATTATATTGATATCTATATATATTATATATATATATATATAATTATATAATATATACTATATAATATTAATATATATATATAATATATATATTATTCTATATATATATTATATATATATTAAGATATTATATATATGCATGTGTTTTTTATCTAAACAGACTGAAGATGCACATTGTATGTGCGAAATGTCTCAATAAATGTTTCTTCTGATGTTGTCCTGCAATTTCCTAAAATGGATATATATATAGTATAATTATATATCTATATCTATTATCTATATATTATATATATCTATATATATAATTAATATATGTATATATATATTCATATATAATTATATGCTATATATAATATAATATAATATATATAATATTATTAATACTATATATTAATATGCAACACACACACATTATATCACATAAATATATATATATATATATATATATATATATATATATATATAATATTATATATATATATATATAATCTATATATATATATATATATCCATTTAGGAAACGCAGACAAATCATAAGAAACATTCATTGAGACATTTCGCACATACAATGTGCATCTTCAGTATGTTTAGATAAAAACACATACATATTAACATTCAATAAGAGCAGGATTCTTTTCACAACGCCTAACTAGAATTATAGAAAGTGAAATTCCCTGTCTAAATATTTTTCTGCTTCAAAGATCGTCTGCAGCAGTTCATGTGATCTAACGTGGTATACAAATTTACATGCCCGGGATGTCCCGGAATTTACGCTGGATCGACTAAGAGGCTGCTGCAGATGAGATACTGCAGTCACATGGGCTTTAGTTTTAGGACAGGTCAAAATTTAAGTAGGCCTGAACACTCAGACATAAAAAATCATGCAATCAATTGCAAGATAGAGGTGAAGAAAGAACACTTCTCTATTTTAGGCTCAGTTAAAGACTCTGATTACCTAACAACTCTAGAGTCATTATATATTAAACGTCTTTTTCCCCCGTTGAATAGTGGAGTTTCAGCTTCTCCGCTTATCAGGCATAGTCAACGTTTTAACTTCTTGCCCAAGTCTACTATGAGATTCAGGGCCTCTGTAACACTGTTTTTTCGCAATAACTTTTTATCTATGCATTTCATAAATATAACGCTTATTCAGAATACATATTATATCAACACATAAATTTTGAGTGTATTCTGCACTACGTAGGTTGAATAAATTTGGTACTTATAATGTAAAAGTGACCTTTTTTGAAGACGGGCCAACTTACTCAGAGAAAAGGTTTCGAACGCACTCGTTACGTAACTAATGACATCATTTCTTCCCTCTTTCTCAATGGATGATTGGCTATACGTAACGAAGGCTAAACCTCTGGCAACAATGACATACAAATTTAAATACAAGCAAAGCAGTACACCTTTTTGAACTCTGGAACCTCCCCACTGATAATTATCATAATGAACAAACCAACAAAATATGTTAATAAATACAAAACACTTCTATTATTAGTCTAATTCCCAAAATAAGTTTCCAAAGAAATTGCAGTCTACTTTATAGGTCACAATCAGATTGACAAGATGTAGGGAATAGCTGGTAATTACCAAAACATAGTAGACAAGCTTGATTTGATAACTGTTATATCCTATGTCAAGCAATTTTATTTATTGGCTATCTACCCATTTACTGAAAAAAAATAGCCGGTACCGTATATTGGCTTTAAACCTTCACCAATAATTATCGTCAGAATGGTGACTTCATGAGGCTCCACCCACTTTCGCCTCGTTATAATTCAGGATAACACTGAAGGCTACCATGTGCATTGTTGGATTAGAAAATTTAAATCTGGCTATAAAAACTAATTTCTCGAGTAGTTGTAAGAAGTGCTAAATGATCCTCAAGGATCCCAGCAGTTGGTCTAAACGTTTAATTCATGTATATTACTGCTATACTGTTGCGGCACTACTGCTACAGTAGTATTACTACGCTAGCACTGATACCCCATCCACATCTATGTATCGTTCCGCCATTCATAAAGTCTTTGGGTTTCAGAGCCGATGGCATTTCTGTCTGGTGGATGGGCGGGGCAACATTTAGTCAAGAGGTGTTTGTTTACCTTGCTTACGTAATGAATGTTTTTCGACTCTTGGCTCGTAATCATTGGCCATGGCGTCGGCTAGTTCATTTTTACTCTATAAAAATCAAAACCATCGGGTTTAGGTTATTGATAATGCTGACAAAATTTGTGTGTGGTTGTAAAATATACATATGTCAACTTTCAGCTACATCCGATGCTTTGACAAGGAGCAAAGTCCAAAAAACCGGGTTACAGAGGCCCTGAATCTCATAGTAGTCATTCTACCTCCTGCCTTCTCAACTAACGGTTTGTTGCACCTTGGTATTTGTTTTTTAATTGTACTTTTTACTTTTTCGTTTTACTTGTCAATTTTAAGTTAATTTTAGTCTTGTATTCTTTACTATATTAAGAATCCTGCTCTTTTTGAATGTTAACATGTATGAGTTTTTATCTCAACAGACTGAAAAAGCACATTGTATGTGCGAAACGTTTAAATAAATGTTTCTTCTGATGTTGTCTGCGATTTCCTGAATTGATTTATGTGATACACCTGCATAGCCTATATATATATATATATTTACCTATACTATATATATATAGCTATATATAATATGAATCCTATATATATATATATGATATATATATATATATAATATTTATATATATCCTTATATATATATATATTATATATATATATATATATATAATATATATATATCTATATATAATATATTATAATATATATATATATATATATAGATATACTATATTGTATCGCAGACGGCAATATAGGAATATTTTAGGAGGTTCCATGATACACTCTCAGTAACAGGCCATGATTTATTATACATAAAACGTTTCGCATACAAAACACGGTGCATCATCAGTCTGTGAAGAAATAAAAACAATTACATTATATTAATACATAAAAGGAATTACTCAAAAATTTAAATTGACATTAAAAAAACTGTAAAAAGCGTTATTAAAAAAAAAATGACATTAAAAAAACAAAAGAGAGAGACTACTAAAACACCAACCATCTCAGGTAAGGAAAGAAGAGGGAATGACAAACACCGAGGTCCCAGTCAAGACGAAAACTATGCCAGATACAAAGTTGAAGACGAGGTGTTATTGTGGGTGAAGGAACCAGCCTTTTTATGAGTAACGACTCTTAGGTGCTTAAGTGATCTGGGTCCTTCGTATAACCAATTATGGAGAAGTGCTGCTTCAAGATCTCTATTTTACAAAGTGCAGCATGATTTCTAATATTGGAAAATTCAGGCTGCTTAATTCGTTGACCTGTGCGAAAGCTGAAACCCTTGTGGCTGCAATATCTCACTTGCAGTAACCTTCGAGTCGATCCAATGTAAGAGCCCGGACATCCAGGGCATGTGAATTTATAAACAACATTCGATCTTATGAAGGACTGCAAGCGATCTTTGAAATTAGAAAAATGAACCTATTTTACAAGGATTATTCGAAATAAGTTTAAGTTGAAGACATGGAATTTCCTGTTCAATGATTTTAGTAAGTCTAAGTGAGAACTTGGTATCAGACACATACGGGACAGAAGCAAAACACAGTTTCTTTGGAACATCAAAATTATTTATAGGTGGTTGGAAAAATTTGGTTAATAATTTATTCTATGGACTATATCTCTAGGATATGAATTTTTTTGAAAGAAGTTTAATAAAAATTCCATTTCCTTATGAAATATTGGCCAACTGGAAGAGTATTTTAGTGCTCTATGGACTAAAGTGTAAATACTGTTTAGTTTGAAGGTTTTTTGGCATGAACTATAGTAATGTTGGTTCTAATCCCCGTATATGTCCTTTTTCTATAGACAGCTGTGGTAAATTCAAAGTTAGTTCTTGTGACATTGATATCTATAAACGGTAAACTGCCCTCGTTCTCCACTTCCGTTGTAAATTGAATATTCGGATGTTGTTGATTAATATATTCTAAAAATTGTGAACATTGCCATGGATGTATAAAATGTGCAAAGGTATCGTCCACATATCTTCTGAAATACGCTGGTTTAAAAGAGGAATTACTCTGGTCTAAAAATTTAGTTTCCAAGTCAGACATAAAAAAAGTTGCAAATATGGGACCTAAAGGTGAACCCATAGCAACTCTATCGACCTGCGAATAGAGCTGCTGGTTAAACACGAACATGGAATCTTGCACAGCAAGTTCCAGAAGTTGTTTAAAAGTAGATCTATTAAAACCATGAAATAGAGTGTCAATACTAAAAATCTCATTTAAAATGATATCAATGGTTTCGGTCAGTGGTACATTAGTAAAAAGAGATTCAACGTCAAAACTGACCATATGATATTCACCATCTTGGTTAATAATTTGTTGTTGAAATTCATAACCGCTTTTTAGAGTATAATCATTTGTACTATGTTCAGAAAGCAAGCCAGCTAAAAATTTGGAGATAGAGAACGATGGGCTGTTATATGCAGCCATAATAGGTCTAACAGGTGTATTAGGTTTATGAATTTTTGGTTGTCCATATAAGATACTGAAAGACGAACCAGTAACGAATAATTTCTGATAAGTTGCATCATTTATAATATGATCATTTTTTATTTTCCTTAAGAATCTATTAATTCTATATATATCAAGAAAATTGGGCTCACCATGAGATTGGAACTTGGCGGTGTCAGACAAAATGTTATCCATTTTTTCAATATAGTCATTTTTGTTCAGGATAACTACACCTTTACCCTTATCCGGTTTACAAATAACTACATCTTATCGTTTTTTCAAAGTCAGGAGTATATCTAAATCATTTTTTCGAAAAAATGGTGTCCACGTTGTTCTTAAGTTAGCATAAGTTTTGTGTATGAGAGCCGACATTTTCTGTTGTAGGTTACCTGTATTCTTCTTAACATCAAGTTTAATGTCGGCTCTCGAAGGTTACTGCAAGTGAGATATTGCAGCCATAAGGGTTTCAGCTTTCGCACAGGTCAACGAATTAAGCAACCTGAATTTTCCAATATTAGAAATCATGCTGCACTTTGTAAAATAGAGATCTTGAAGCAGCACTTCTCCATAATTGGCTATACGAAGGACCCAGATCACTTAACCACCTTAGAGTCGTTACTCATAAAAAGGCTGGTTCCTTCACTCAACAATAACACCTCGTCTTCAACTTTGTATCTGGCATAGTTTTCGTCTTGACTGGGAACTCGGTGTTTGTCATTCCCTCTTCTTTCCTTACCTGAGATGGTTGGTGTTTTAGTAGTCTCTCTCTTTTGTTTTTAATGTCTTTTTTTTTTAATAACGCTTTTTACTGTTTTTTTAATGTCAATTTAAATTTTTGAGTAATTCCTTTTATGTATTAATATAATGTAATTGTTTTTATTTCTTAACAGACTGATGATGCACCGTGTTTTGTGTGCGAAACGTTTTATGTATAATAAATCATGGCCTGTTACTGAAAGTATATCATGGAACCTCCTGAAATCTTCTTTATATATATATATATATATATATATATATATATATATATATATATATATATATATATATATATATATATATATATATATATATTATTTCTGCGTGTGTGTTGTATTGGGAAACCCATCTAATTTTGGTCTGTACCTATTTGCGAAAGTTACAGGCGTTTGGGAACCTGACAGCGACGTCCTTCTCTCTCTCTCTCTCTCTCTCTCTCTCTCTCTCTCTCTCTCTCTCTCTCTGAAGGACAATAAAATAAATGAATAACTACTGATTAATTAGTCCCACATGATTTTATCTATAATTTTTTCCGCATGCTCATTATATTTATATTTTGTTTGTTTCTCACACATTGTCTGAACTTTTGTAAATTCATATTGTTATTAATATAAAGAGTATTGTTTCTCGAATTAAATTGCCTTTGACCTTTTCTTTCAGTGACAAGGGTTTTTTTTTTTTTTTTTTATCTTGTAACGTCCATTTATATATGCTTACCTGTACTGTGTCTCTCATTGTTCTGATCAATCTTGCTTTTAGTAAAGGGTCGTTAAGACCGAAAGATCTCAGGCAGTTCTCGTCCGTATTTATACATAGCATCACACCTTATGTATTTCGTGACCAAGTTATTCATAACACACACATATATATATATATATATATATATATATATATAATATATATATATATATATATATATATATATATATATATATATATGTATGAATAACTTGATCACGAAATATATAAGAAGTGATGCTATGTATAAATAAAGGTAATGCTACGGACGATATATATATATATATTATATATATATATATATATATATATATATATATATATATATATATATATATATATATATGTGTGTGTGTGTGTGTGTGTGTGTGTGTGTGTGTGTGTGTGTTGTGCGCGCGTGTGTGTGTGCTATTTGTGAGCATTTCCAGCGGTGACAAACTGCAAAAGATCAATGCATTGACATGTTGCTTGTTTTTTCGGGCTCGATTTTTTTTACCTCGGTATTTACTCCATGTATCTACTCAGTGTCTTTCTATATTTCAATACAATTCGCATCTCTCCAACTTTGGACAATAAAGTCAATTTATTCTGTGCAAAAACCGTATAAAAATACGTTTAATTCGAAGTTTCCTAAGAAGGTGACTGGGCATGGTTAAAGAAGAGTATATATATATTATATATATATATATATATATTATATATATATATATATATATATATATATATATATATATATATAATTGGACCCTAACTCATCCAAAAAATATCATTCAGTTAACAAAACACCAGATATTCCAAAATAGTATAAAAACGATGGAGATATTTGTACGTTGCTTCTGATATAATGAGATCCAGAATAGAGGCAGCAAATAACCCCAGTTGGGAAATCCCTCATTGGAAATGAATTTGTGGTGCAAAAATAGACTTTTTCCCGGGTTCTTATTTGAAAGCCCCTGAGAATCACGAAAAAATCTCTTGTTTTCGCATGCAACTGAATTTGCAATGGAACTTTTTATACACCTCGCAGGAGGCAGAAGAAAACATGTGTGTTTTACATATGATCATAGAATGTTTAAAATTTACAATGATCAAATTAACGAAAACAGAGAATTATAATAAAATGCAATGGAAAGTTTAGTTAAATATTAGTTTATTTTATTTTACCCGAATTAAAACTCGTATAATTACACAGTTCCAAAGGGAAACACTTAGAAATCTCTAAAGTATTGCAAAATGAAAGTGATGCTAATGATGGAAATCCTGTATGATATTGCATCATCTTTGCATGAGAAGTAGTAAATAAGATGGGTTCATTTATTCTTTTCGGAGATCAGCTTAAAAAGAAAAGCATTCTGCGAACTATTATGGATCACAAACTCCATGAGGATAGTAAATGACGTATTACGAAAATAGAAGCAAACTTCAGTTTATAGTAGAAAGAAGAAAAATTCTCTTGAACTGAAGTTTACAAGCGCCCTCAGAAACTGAAAACTTTTACAGAATCCTGCAACATCAGGTCTAGGAAGTAGCGACTTTCCTACTCGGGTCTCTACTTTACTCGTCTGTTGCTCTTTGTACCAGAAAAGTATCGAGAGAGTTTGCAACTAATCAAACATGGACACTAGTCGAAAAAAATGACTTAAATATTTCTCTTGGGAAGTGAAGGTAAACATTTCTCTTCCTGCTTTTTTAAAAGAGAAACTAATCAGAAAATCAAAGGGAAACAGAGTTTCACTAGACAAGGAGGACCGAACTAGTTGCACAATTCTCGTGTCAAGCCTAGTTAGAAAAACTAGAAAATATTAACTTCATCAAACTTAGAAAGACACTATGGTAGTTGCCATACATAATTTGGTAAATACTAAGGCACATATGTAATAAATGCAAACGTATTTTAGTTCCACTCTCTCTCTCTCTCTCTCTCTCTCTCTCTCTCTCTCTCTCTCTCTCTCTCTCTTTTGGTAAGAGATAGCTGCTCCATGCTATTTTTGATAGTTGAGGACACCCTTAGGACTGTATTAACGGGTACATACAGGTGAAGTTCAAAGTAAGGACAATGTACTTATAACAGCGCGTCCACACACACACACACACACACACACACACACACACACACATATATATATATATATATAATATATATATATTATATATAATATATTATATATATATATATATATATATATATATATATATATATATATATACCACACACACACATATATATATATATATACATATATATATATATAATATATATATATATATATATATATATTATATATATATGTGTATATATATATATATATATATATATATATATATATATATATATATATATATATATATATATTATATATATATGTGTGTGTGTGTGTGTGTGTGTGTGTTGTGTGTGTGTGTGTGTGTGTGGGGTGTGTATAATTTAGTCCCTTCTAATAAAAAAATTTACTGTAAAGGAAGAAAGACAGTCTAATTTGAATAATCTTGATGTAACTGTCCATAGAAATGATAGAAATTTCACCTTTTCCGTCTTTCGCAAATTAACTAACATTGCCTCATTTGTTCATTATTACTGAAATCTCCATCAAAATGTTAAATTCTCTGTTTATTGACGCTGAGATTAAAACTATTTATGATATTGCATTATAACTTAGATACCCAAGGACCTTTGTAAATGTGGTATGGAAAAGAGCTAGAAAAACATTTTATTTAACTAATGACAAACTTGAATTTAGTAAGCATAACATTCTAAAATTGCCCTAAGATGAAATGTTTTTTTAGAAATTCCAAGAATTTTAAAGCTTTTTAGCATAGATGTTGTTTTCAGTAATATTATTGTTAAAAGTTTAGTGATAAAAAATTATCATAAAGATCTTCCTGGTTGTATATATTTAATTTCTTGTAAACAGCGTGATAAAATTTATTACGGACAAATCGGTAAATCTCTTTCAAAACGTCTCAAAAGCACCAACTTTCTGTGAGAACAGGGCAAATATCGAATGCATTATTCGTACATATGAGAGATTTAGACCATCCTATTAACTGGAGTCAGGCAAGAGCCTTAATCCCATGTAATGACACAGTTAAAAGGAATATCATTGAATCTTGTTTCATCAAGTCAAATAAAGGAAATATTCTGAATTTTAGTCTTGGTTTATTTAAACTCGATGCCATCATAAAGAAAAAAGTTGTAGATAAAAATAAGCAAAAAAATTAATATCATCAGTTTTATACATGTTTTTTGACTTTGTATGGCTACGTTCTATTTTTTCTTACGGTTAAATCTATGTTTACGTAAGTTTGTGACCGTGTGATATCCGATAATTCTGGATTATCTCTTTGATTTTTACCCTTTTGACAATTAACCATCTGGTATTTTTGATCTGTTGTTTACCTGAAAACTTTCTCTCCAACTGTATTTCA
>NC_087216.1:58785381-58800381 GCF_015104395.2 Macrobrachium nipponense
ATTAAAACATCCTCAAGACCTTAAACCCCTCTGGATGGATGCGGGAAGGTCTTTCATATTCTATCGGGTCGATTCTATTGCAGTTTGTGCTTTTACACATATCTTTAGAGCCTTGACATTTTTCGTGGCTTCATTATTTTTCATATTTTATTTTTCTTTTTTTTGTTGAGAATATTTTCTATGCTGTTGTAAATTATCCATACACCTTCAGTTGCACCAAATATTTAATAACTTAAGACTAAACGTACGTTATTTTTTTTATAAGCAGTGTTGAAATAAAAATGGAAAGTAAATGTAAATCTAATTTGTATTGTACTACATTCCGAAGCATTCTCATATATTTCTATGAATTTACAGCGTTTAATTAATTTTGATTTCATGTTTATTTATTACTTGTCTTATAAATTTATTATTTTTTATTTTTTATTTTTATTTATTTATTTATCATTATTATTTTCTTTTGAGTCCAAAGGATGAATATACTCCAGCTAGTTATTCGTTTACTAATTAATTAACCAACACCCGTGAGAAAGTTATGAATCCCGTAGGATGGTTGATATTTTTCAAATTTTATCCAAAACTGAACAATATCTGACTCCAGGGAGGGATACTGGAGTGAAAGTAATTCCTTTTAGCAGCACATCAAAAGCTCTAACTATGATAAAAAAGAAATGATCACGAAAGACTTATATCCATAGTTATTTAATAACCTCATAAAGAATAACAATAAAGACGAAAATACCATTTTGTAAGCTTTCCACAAACAAGAAAACATCAAACAAATCTGTTTAAATGGACCGCATATTAGGAGCGCAAACACTGCATGGGAGAGGGACAAATGCAGAGGAGGGAATAATCCAGTCATTTCATGAGAATCAGTGTTCCGTGTTCGGCCATTACTGAATCTCCATAAACTTACCTTGGCAGTACGGCCTAATGGCCTTCTCTCTCTCTCTCTCTTCTCTCTCTCTCTCTCTCTCCTGCATTTCATGAAATCTGCGGCATTTTGTTCGTCGTTTATATGGTAAAACTACTGATGATAAACTGGAACATGTCATATATAATTTATAACAACAATTGCCAGTTCAAAAGCCAGACGGCAGAATCAGCACTGATTTAACAAAGAAATGCGGTGGACCTCTCAAAAGGAGCCTGGAATTCGGAAGTGACTAATAAAATCTTCCTCCAACCAGAGGTTAAGAACATTAAGAAGAATCTGTTTAGTGATTGACGTAGCGGCCAACTTCTGGAACTTTATTTTAAATATATATATATATATATATATATATATATATATATATATATATATATATATATATATATATATATTATATATATATATACAGTTAAAATAAATTAACATGGCCCACTGTTTCACCTCACGTGCAGGTAATTTATGTATTCCTCAGCGCCATATTTGTCATAACATGCAAATGAAAACCGCTCTTTTGCATACGCCATTTTTTCAGTCAGTGCCGATTGACGGATTAACTCTTAAATAGTGCTATATTGACGTTCAGACAACTGGGATAATTGAAATGCATTATTTGTCAGATAGAGTAGATTTTCCTCGTGATAATAATAACAATGTATAATAAAAATCCACGAATATATAGTAAACTATGGCAGCTATGCAGCGCAGGCAGTTGCAACATCGCAAGTTCGAAGATGAAGGAGGTTGGCGCAGCTGCCTTTGGAATTCGGAATCACTTAGCAACACTCGAACCAGCATTTTTTGCCTCGCCCCCTTTTCAAAAGGTCTTCATAAAAAAACTATCTTTTCACTTTACATCTTAACGTTAACACTGGTGAGGAACACCGTTCAGGTGTTCGAATGTCTTTGTTTATCTTTATTATACATAGTAATTTACTGTATGATTGTGTATTTTTATTATATTGAATGTTTTTCACGAGACTGTGAATTTCTTAGCAACAACAGTAATGATAAGAGTAATAACAATAAGACAACGGAACACTGCGCATATTCAGTTGATACAGGGGTTCGTTCTTATATTACGCACAATTGAACGAATAGATTTCATTACACTAAACGATATCAAGACAAGAACTAGAGCATCTCTCTCTCGCTGGTAAAATCAATGGAAGGAGACCGAGAGGAAGACCTAGACAAAATATATGGATGGATTGGTGAGAATGGCTGGAGGAAGAATGTCTGCAGCTCAGTTGCTGCAGAGATCTGGAAATAGAGAGGAATGGTAAGCCATGATTGCCGACGTCCTTGCGAGATATGGCACCTGGATGATGATGATGATGATGACGAAAGATATCAATTATTTCAGAAAACACGCTAATAATTGTAAAGCGCGTTTCCTGTTAGTGAAAAGAAAGTATGAACAATACTTATAATCAGTGTTCCTCCAAAGATATTATAGCAGATTCACACTCATAAGACAACTGTCCTCGCGTATTTCAGGTTGATTCTTTTATTTGGGCTTTTATTAATTTTATTCTTTTATTAGTATAGTTCATTCTTCACATGAACGTTCAAGCATTCATTACTTCATTGTACAAAACTGTCACCATCCAGTTATTTTTTTTTCAGACCAACAAATATGCATCTATTTGGTTTTTCGCTGAATATTTGTTTCCATAATTTAGTCTTCCTGCAAAGTATCTTAACATTATCAATCAAGAATCTTTATTCAATAAATATAATATTGAAAATATATGATAGAAGATTGTGTACTTTATTTTCACAGCATATTTGATGAAAAAAAAGTTTGGAAAGTTTATTGATTGCACCTTCATACTAAGGCAAAGTACAAGGTACGTTTTTCTCTAATTCGCTCCTCAGACAGAGAGCCTAAGAGCGATATTTAAGTTGATAAAGTAATGAGCCTTGTGGGTGAATTAGTTAAAAATAATAATGATCTATGAATGAATATATTTATACTCTATAAATCTGTTTCATTTACCAAGTAAAAAGTCATATTAATCCTATCAATTAAACGCGTGGATTTTGCGGAATAATTTCTTTATACAGAATCTCTACTGAGACATCTCTGAACCCAACTTTTGTTGAATTAATCTGCTTGTTCATTAATGTCAGTCTAGATGTTAACAAGTGAAAACAAGGCGTGATCCGACCTCCAACTTACAAACGGCGCGTGCTAAAATCTAAAGCCAAATAGCGCGTTGTTTCACCAACGAAAATTAAAAAGAATACGCTATATTTTCTCAGAAATAATTGTTCTGCACTGTTTAACATGCACATTATTTATTTTCTGCATTTTCATTCTAATAGATAAATCATAGATATCATATCCTAAAATTTCTGTATCAATGCAAAACGCTTTTTTTGCAGACCTTTTTAGGCTCTTCCATAGAACTTTCCTACCCGCCAACAAGAACAACAACAACAGGAACAACAATGTAGTTTGTATACTCTCCGAGTAAGCGATAAATAAGAAAGAACAAAAACTGTACTCTCAATAATTCTATGTTGTCTCTGTCTCCACTGTTTTAGTCATGTCAAGAGAAAGTCAGATTAAACATAAGATCATTAGTAACAATGCATTTTTTGCCTCCACTATTGTCACTTAATAAGGCAATCGTGAATTTCGTCTTCAGGTATCAGAGGCAAAGGAATTAATTAGGAAAATTAGCTGAAGATATACAGAATCTATTATCATATTTTCTTGATAGAAATATTCCGTGTCTAAAGGAGCATTCAGAAGATTACCTGAGGAGAGACACCCTTTGAATAAGTAAAGAGAACCAATTGCTTTAATGGTGCTTCATTATTGCATGAATCTAATGAATAGAATATCAAAGATGTTGATTACTGTCTAAGAAGGGGATTAAGCGTTCGTTACTGATTCTTGATCCAAGAATCCAATGATATTACATTCACAAGTACGGCCAAAATTTGATAGAATTATTAAACAAATAATTGTCTTACTTCTCATTGGGCGTTAACGTTATTGTAATTATTAGGATGCTGCTATACATTTCAGAGGCCACGACATGGTGTTTTTCATAAACAACTTTTAAACCGACTTGTGGATTTGTGGCACTGAGTCTTTCAAACTTCGTCCTAATTTTCGGAAGAACTGTGTATTGCAATATATGTTTCATAATTCATTAACGTTTTTACTTAGGAAAATGAGGTTAAAAATGCGCTTAGCCACCCAACCATCCGAAAAAGTGGCGACGTGAATCAGTGACGTCGGTAAAGCGTTTCCTCCACTATACCTTTTTAAATGGTTGTTTGAATTATGGTTAAATGTCATTTTACCTACCCTGGGCCATACGAATTTTTCTAAAACAATTTAATATATTGTATGATGATATAAACATTTTGAAAAATAATTAGGTAAAGGGGATGGCTCTGCGTCGCAGATGCTTCATATATTTAGCAACACTTGTTCGAATGGTCTGATGAGAGGCAAGATGTTGGTCTTTTATCCAAGAGTAAACGGCTGAATTCAGAACATCTGTCAATCCAGTGTACTACCATAAATTTGGACAATATTAGAAACACTTAGTGCTTTAGTAATCAGGAAACCCGTAAATCGGTTTAAAAGCTGTTTCCGAAAAGCACTACTTCATGGCCTTTGGAATGCATAATAGCCAACAGAAACGACTAAACGTAATCAATTTCAGTTGTTATGTTCTGTATTCAATTTCTGTATTCAAACATAGGACTGCGTTCCAAGTTATATATCCCTGGCTAGTACAGTGTTGGGTGTAACTACCCTGCAATTTATCATTTCTCGGGTTAGAGGCTTGACCTACTACCCATCATTAACGTCATTGCTTCTTAAGGCAAACAAATGGAATTCGATCAGACATTCTGACTTTACGATATGTAAATAGTTAAAACGCAATATCTTAGATCATTGCCATTTCAATCAGTTGTCATTAGTCCTGAATAAGCCACTGAGCTTTGTCTGTTCGTCCGCAATTTTTCTATCGGCACTTTTTTCTGTCCACCCTCAGCTCTTAAAAACTACTGAGGCTAGAGGGCTGCAAATTGGTAATGTTAATCATCCACCCTCCGATCATCAAACGTACCAATTGCAGTTTTTTGTAGTTTTTTTTATTTAAGGTTATAGTTTGCCATACTCGTGCATCTGGCAACGCTATGGGCCAGATCACAACTGGGCCGTGGCAGAAGAAACTTCGGCTCATTTTTCACTTGTTTATTTTTTGTAAATCAAATGTCACAAGTATTCGTTATCCTTCGTTAAGCATAAGAGATATAATGATGAATCGCTTTGCCGAACGAACACAAAAGCTGGTAGCTTATCGTCTATATTACCTAATCTAATAGATTGCTCGTACAAGTACGTTTGAATGGCTGCTATGCCCAAATGGAATTGAAGGGGTCAACCAAACAATTGACAGAATTTTGACATTAAAAATGTTTTGATATTCAGCATACAAACTACTAATGGGCTTTCGAAGTGTTAAGCAGCTAGAGAATTTCTCTCTCTCTCTCTCTCTCTCTCTCTCTCTCTCTCTCTCTCTCTCTCTCTCTCTCTCTCTCAGGAGAATAGAAAAATGGGTTTTTCTGTTGAAAGTTTTTGTTGGATTCTATCTGAAAGCCTCTACGAAATTAAAAATCTTCCTTTTGATGTTTCCAGGAACTCCGCCAAATCAGGTTTGTGCCTAAAGCTGTTTTTTAAATGAAAACTGTTTCTGGGGATATTAAATCAATTAAGCAAGACTTTGAGCCTTCGTTCTAGGATTTTATCAAGAAGAAAATAGAGAAAGTGAAAATTCGGAGTAAGGACATAGTTGTTCCTTCTAACTTAAGAATGGACAACTTTGATATCCTATGTTGAGGATTTAGATTATGTGAAAGGCAATTTTCACTTTAACTTTATTAGTCTAGGATACATAACTACGAATGTGTACTAACTTCAGAATATTTCATAAATAGAAGATTTTATGAAATATATAAGGATAAGGAGGTAATTAAGGTGAAGGCAATTATTTTCAAATTGTCAACATGTACAGTGAAACTTTTTTCAAGGTTTATTATTATTAGTTCTTGGTTTTATTTATCGTTTAAATTCAGACGAAAACATAATACCAATATGCATTGCACTAAAATATTAAAACAATTAAACCTTGTATTTTACTCATTAATTTATATTTTGATTTATTCATTTATTCATTTATTTTTATTCCTAGTAGCTGATTTGTTCTTTCTTACTTCCTTCTGTAACTTCTTTCAAATGAACACCATATACTTTGGGCGCTTAAATGTAGGCTTACTCTCTATGCATAAGGGTTACGGAAACAGAAAGAATACTAACATTGGCACATGATTATGCCCTAAGAACTAGATAAGTCCAAAGAACAATAGATGGAATAACATCTCACCCATATGCAGACAAGTGCAATATAAAAAACGAGACCATGAACCACAAAGCAAGCGAATGTCAGGCACTTGAGCACAGAACAAATACAAAAAGAGGCATGATTCATTAGCAAAATCCCTCCACTGGAGCCAGCGCAAGAAACACCAGCTACCTTGCAGTAGTAAGTGGTACGAACACCAACCTGAGAGAGTGATAGAAAATGTTCAGGCAAAGATCCTACGGGGCTATGGTATCAGAACAGACAAGGTGATGCGTGTCAATAGACCAGACGTGTCGTTGATTGACAAACCTGGAAGTATCACTAATTGATGTCGCAGTAACATAGGGCACCAGAGTAGACGAGAAAAAAAAATTTAAAAAATTGATAAGTATCAAGCCCTGATAAACGAAATAAGAAGGATATGGGATATGCTAGTGGAAGTTGTACCTATAATCAAAGGGACACGGGCCACGATCCCTAGGATCCCCGAAAATGAACCTGGAAAAACTAGATTCCGAAGTAGCTCTAGGCCTCATGCAGAGGAGTGTGCCACTAGAAACAGCGCACACAGTGAGAAAAGTGATGGAATCCTAAAAAGAAAAGACGCAATCCGGAACCCCACACTATAAAAACCATCCATTCGAAATCGATAACCGTGATAGACACACGCACACACACACACACACACACAAATAATATTTCATGAATCGTTTTCATGAAATCTTTATAATGTACGAAAATATATAATCAAAGAAGCAGATAGAATGTGTCCGTTTCTTTTGTGCTCCTTTTTTTCTCGGGGTGGGGGGATGACGGCTTTAGGGGTACATGCGCTTTAGATAAGAAAGGAATACTTGTTTCCCTGTTGTTTCACATTAAATGAAACATATTCTCGGTTTGTCCCCATTCACTTTATAGAAATAAAAACATTGTGAGATGTGTCCATTGTGAGATTTTTTCTAGTGTCTCCCTTTACCAAAGATAAAAATAAATTTAAAAACTCGTCTTTTGTTCGACGTTATAATGAATAATTATTTTTCGCAAATATTTATGAGGCTTGCTTACCGATGTCAAGTTAAAATACCTCAATAGATTTCATTCATAAATCGAGCAAGATAGGATCTTTCTCGTCAGTGTCATATCTAAATCTCTCTTTCTTACAAGAAGGAAGGGACTTCTGGTCCCAGGTACGTATATAAAAGTAGAAATACATTTAAAAATGTTTGCTCGAAAGAATGTTCTTAGATTCGGTAATGGGATCGCTTTTTTGAGTAACACAAACTTGCGCGCGCACACACATACACTGAGTGCATGTTTGTGTGTGTGATTAGCATCCTTGCCTTTCAGCTGATAGCTGTTCAACTACTTTTGGGTGTAAATACGGTAATGATTGGAATAAATCTGGCAATCTCATCCCAAAAGCATTTTCTTTTTTTTTTTTGCATTGAGGTCAAGGACACATTTCTTCATTAAAATTCCCAACTAGAACAAGGAGTGAGAAAAACAAAAATTCCTCAGCATTTTGTGGGAGTCAGTGTTGAGGCAATGTAATGTATCGTTATAGATTACATGTTTAACGAGAGATTATGAAAGGTTAAAAGTGATACTTAAATAAAAACCATTATAACAATATAATCCGACATCTATTGATAGACATTGCAGTGGGATAGAATGTAAACACGCATTTTCAATACCTTTACATTGCACAAAAAAGTTTTTTTTTTTTTTTTATCAGCAATTAGGGGCCGTATACGGAGAATTTCTTATACGTTTACAATTAAATACGTGTTTATATGAATAAGCAACACACTTTATGTAAGTGATGCATTCCTTTTGAAAAATATGACTTTAGCAGTTTGTCATTTGTCTGGTAAGTAATAGCTTAACATATTTTAATTCATATATATATATATATATATATATATATATATATATATATATATATATATATATATATATATATATATATATATATATATATATATATATATATATATATATATATATATGTATATATATATATTACATATATATATATATATATATGTATGTATATATATATATATATATATATATATATATATATATATATATATATATATATATATATTATATATATATATATATATATATATACAAAGAATCGAGATAGAAGGCGAGAGAGATATGCAAAGTTATAAGGATGAAGATTTTGCATAAATGTATGCAAACGCTCCGGTCACCGGTGAATGCGCGTTGAACTACTTATGAGCAAAATAAGGTGTCTTCAAACCTGCCCTACTAACTTCACTTTACACAAAGTGACAAATTTCCTCAATATTTTCGAGCCAGGATTTATTTACGATTGTGTTCTCGAGTAGATTTTGTTCAAGGTAAAAGCTTTTAGGTGTAGAAAGTAGAACACCAGATAAGATTATCTCCGTCGTGAATGGTTACCTCTTACCTCTTACAGAAGACCATTATTGGACCTTCTTATACCTGGCCGTTAATACTTTCCTCTCACCATTTATCAAGGAAACCTTCTCTCACCGAAGGTTTGTTATTTTTTCCTGTGCGTAAAATAGCCTTACACACACACACACAGAGAGAGAGAGAGAGAGAGAGAGAGAGAGAGAGAGAGAGAGATAGAGAGAGAGAGAGCTTTAATCATATCATCTTTGTATCAAGACCGATAGACAGATAATTATTTTCTACAGTTATATGCCCCCTACTAAGTGTTTCCTTAATATCATTGCTCAATGAAACCTATAAACTACTTGGATACAACGTACCAATTTTAATAAATTTTACAAAAAGAATAAAATAAATGACCCTTTAATCTGTTAGCAATTTCACTGTATACTGTAAACTTCATTAAGTTTTTTCTACCAGTAATTATTGAGTTACTAAGTTTAGTCCGCCTTTTATGATCCAAATTGTACAATTCCCATAGATAAAAGCTCTACTTCACAACAATAAATGCATAAGGAAAAATGTCTTTATTGCCAGTTGAATGTTGTTTTGAGTAAACTTTTCTTAGTAAACACGTACCTCAGCGTGATTCCTCTTACGAACAGACAAAGAGACAAAGGCTGCCATAAACAAACAAAAAATAAATAACCAATAAAATCTTAACAATAAGATTCATATTACAGGGTACCTTTGTCTAAAGAAACTATCTAATTCTCGTTGTTTTTACACACTAACAAACGCACATATATTGAACTCAATATTTATTGGCCAAGTTTAGTCAAAATCTGTTACTCTAAAGGCGGAGATGCCTGCAGTCAGAGTAGTTTGCGGATTATTAAATACAGGTTGGTTGGTGGCAGAATCAGCTAAATAAGGATTACGATGGTTTCAAAGCCATTTCATCCTTACGGTAAGAGAAGTTATTGATAAAATACTTGGAAAATATAATCGCTATCGGTTGTTGCCTGTGACTAAGTTGTAATTCGAATTCAAATACTGCAACGTGTATTACTCTCCAAAACGTATTCAAGTTCAGGTACAAACTTTTGGAATCCTGTCATACTAATTATAATAATAAAGTTTATTATGATGATGACGAAGAGAAAGAGATAAACGAAATGGGAAGAAAATACATCACACAATCTGCTGTATAAGGATTCATGGGCGCAGGATGGAAATCTCTAATATATAGTGGGAGGAGTGTAAGCAAAGTCCCCTAAACGAGTGATGGCCAATATCCTTTTAAAGGAAACCGATGAAGGGTCCATACTTCTCCTATCGCAGATCCCTTATAGTAAGGATGAATATTTTCATAGCAACATTCAGTCACTATCCAAAATATCTCTTTTTAATTTATTTTCAAGGAAAACGAAAAGGGCGACAATACAGGTGGAGGGAAGGGGGAATCATGAGAGAGAGAGAGAGAGAGAGAGAGAGAGAGAGAGAGAGAGAGAGAGAGAGAGAGAGAGAGAGAGAAAATCAAGAAAGGTAGAATAAGTAAAGAAATTCATGAAACACGAAGAGGATAACTAAGAGACCGAAAGAAACACTAAAAGGGAGAGAATCTGTTCAAAACGAAAGCCGAGATTGTGGCGCCAAAACAATTATTTATGTGTTTAAATTCCATCTTGAATTTTGAATAGGTATATGTCTTTTTAAATAATATATAGCTCAGCAAGTTGTCACATATATATATTTTAATTGTCTATTTATTTTTTTTGGGGGGGGCCACATTTATGAGATGGATATCCATTTCCTTTCTAAGGTATATCTTTCATGCAGACCATTTTCAAATATTCCCGTAAAGTGCATCGTCGGTATAAATGAATGATATGAGGGGCTTAACAGGAGTATATTTAAAATTGTCTGTATAAATGAAATATCTTAGATATGGAATCGATGTCTATATCTTAAATGTCGCAAAATGTTTAAAAACACAATCTTTCGATTCAAGTTTAGTCAATAAGAACTCCCATCATCATCAAGATGAACTATACATGTTAACAAAACTACACAGCATATTGTTAACAATATTTAGAATTGAAAATAGAAATACGCCTTTTATTTATGCCTTCAAGGGTGCACTAAGGAAAAATCTTTAAAGTTTTCCGCGTTGTCAGAAAAGGAGCTTGTTACTAGTCGCAACTAAAGAAAATTTATTAGAAAAAAAAAAAAAAAAAAACAATTGCGGAAATCTGTCAAGTTTCTCTGTTATTGGAGGCCAAACTGTGAACATCCCTGGCAGCAAATAACTAACACCAGCAATGTTGGAAGTTCAATTGTCGCCGATGATATTTCTTTGGCCTTTGAAAGATTATGTGTGTGTGGGATGCTTCTAAATCTCTGCGATTACCATTCATTTGTACATGGATCTAAAGCAGTTATACTTTCTTCGTAAGGATATAGAGAAGCTTTGATGTACAAGGGCGCTTTTTCTCTTGTCAAGATAGGGAATTTTCCTTTATTTAAATGACTATTTTGTTTTCGGATAAGCTTTATTATACTTATTCAAAGACTACATATTTGCGCACTCACGAGCAATAAGCCGCAAATACCCATTAATAACGAATTCTTCATACCTTGGGAATAATTTACAAACTCTGTTTTGTTTAGCAGTACTTTATTTTCAAGATAACAAATCCTACATTTAATAGGTAATCTATCTTTTGATATAGAATGGTAGATAAAAAGATAATTAGATGTATAGATAGCGAGGGAGAGAGAGAGGGAAGAGAGCATAAAAGAGTCAGAAATGTTTGACCGAATCCTGTACATGATTGCAACGAAACATCAGACTGGTCATTCTTCAGATATAGAATCGAGTGGTCTTTTAAAGACTACAATATTTAGGAAAATAGACGTATATATGGACCATCCAATTGAATAAGAATAAAACGCCAATAAATCTAAGTTACAACTCTATCAGGGAAACCGACAGAGAGAGAGAGAGAGAGAGAGAGAGACGAACCTTGATCACAAATAGAGTGTAAGGAAACATATGATAAATTAATCAATGGTGTACATATTGAAATATATTCCATGACATGGCCGAACAGTTGCTTTTGATTAAATCACTAAAAACTGCACAGGTTGCGAAAACAATTTGTAACCATCACATGGCCAGCTCAACAATAACAGCTCAATAAGCTTCGCAAAACATTTTGCATTCGTAAAATATCTGAGAGACTACGTAGCAATTCATTAAATTATTGAAACAGTTTCTGGAATATAGTTTATTTTTTCACAGAGAATTTAGAACAGCTGATGCTACGTCATTATAGCAATCTTAATATACTATAAAATGTTTTGCATACAAGATAGTGGAACTGAACGTTAATTGTCTTTCATTTTTCTACTAATTCATGTTTTCCACATCCATTACTTTTGGCTTAGATATGGCTATTAGTTATTCCATGAAAAGAGACTTCGTTAAAAAAAGTTAAGTATATCTTAGTTTTACCAGACCACTGAGCTGAATAACCGCTCTCCTAGGGCTGGCCCGAAGGATTAGATATTTTTACGTAGCTAGGAACCAATTGGTTACCTAGCAACGGGACCTACAGCTTATTGTGGGATCCGAACCACATTATATCGAGGAATGAATTTCTATCACCAGAAATATATTCCTCTGGTTCCACGTTGACCGAGGCGAGAATCGAACTAGGGACCACCGGATTGGTAGTCGAGCGCGAATTCCACTCGGCCAACAAGGGACTTAAAGAGACTTCGTAAACCTAGTTCTCAGTAATTTTTTTTTTATTGAAATATTATTTAAGAAAATAGATTGTTAATGATATATGCAATTAAGCGTTACTTTATGATATATCATCAACATATTGGTAATCACTTGGTCCTATTTGTATTGACCTGATATTCAGAATCATTCACTAAGTTGCTTCAAGTCTAAATGCTTATTAACTACACTGTATCTATGTATATCTTTGGGACTTGTGGACTTTTCAAATCCAGGAGTTTTAAAACTTTTTTCTGGCATGGATAAGGTTCATGGAACAGATGGAATATATATATATTAATAATAGATATATATATATATATATATATATATATATATAATATATATACATATATTATATATATGTGTGTGTGTGTCTGTGTGTCTGTGTGTGATTATGTGAGTGGGTTTGTATATGTTTCTGTGAGGCACATATATACGCTCATACACATATCAGTTTGTAATATGAACAGTACTGAGATAATTCCCAGCTCTTATTCCGTTATAAATCTTAACACGGTTCACACTTGTCTTGGTAAACGGGCAGCCTCTAAATTATGACCAGGGAGGGGACACTTTCCATATGAAGGATATGCCTTTATTTATGTTAGGAAATGGTGCTCTTCTGGGGCAATAATTTCGTGAAATATAGTCTGCACGATTTAGATATATAGCTTAATTCGCTAACAATACCAACTAGTTATAAAGTATATAAAATACATAAATATATTTGAATAAGATCTTTAAAAAGGAAATAAAAACAGTTGATATCTTAAATTTAGTCAAGCACTTGAAATAATCATTTGCTAAATATTCAGGACAAGACTTATCTTGTGTTGGTACTCCCTTGCCGTACATCCTATAAAAAATTTAACTTAGACCATATTAAGATATTCTTTACTCTCCTCAAGTCATGTATATGCTAGCAAACAGTCTAGGCAAAGAGAACCTTAACTATTTGACCAAGTTCCGTTATGAGATCGATAATACCGGATGCCTTTGGTACCAAAGGCGCCCTCTTGGTAATGCTACATATCTATATATATATATATATATATATATATATATATATATATATATATATATATATATATATATGACTGGTAAAAATGTTCTGTAACAACAGAATTCCATCTAATAAAAGGAGCCCATAAAAACACCAAAATATAGAGAAAAAAGTACTATATTTCAGAGACTGCTGTCTCCCTCTTCAGGTAGATGAATGAGAAAAGTTTACAGAAAAGGTGGTATTTATACCAAGAGGTCCATCCACAAACAAGCCAATTTAAGTCACCCCCGCTGATAATCTTCCTTTAATCTTCTTAAGTGTTGGTTGAATGAAGACGTTGTCGATCGTATCTGAAATCCATGCTCCTTTTGAGATGTTCATTACCTGCCTCTCTTTTATTAAGGCCGATTCCATCATTTGACTCTTGTACCGGCAGTTGCTGCTATAAATTACACGTGACAAATTCCAGTTTATTCTATGGTTATGTTCATTTATATGGTTGAAAATAGCCGAGTTCTGTTGTCCATACCTAACTGACCGTTTGTGTTGTATTAATCTCTGGGGAAGGGATTTACCTGTAAATCCGATGTAAGATTGGTCACAGTCCTGGCATGGGATTTCGTATATCCCAGAGTCCTTTGGAGATGTCTTTTGTTGGACGTTAATCAGGGATTTGGCTAAGGTGTTTGGGTAAGTAAATACAAAAGGGTTCGATTTTCCGAGGGGGTTGGTTATTCATTCAACCAACACTTAAGAAGATTAAAGGAAGATTATCAGCGGGGGTGACTTAAATTAGCTTGTTTGTGGATGGACCTCTTGGTATAAATACAACCTTTTCTGTAAACTTTTCTCATTCATCTACCTGAAGAGGGAGACAGCAGTCTCTGAAATATAGTACTTTTTTCTCTATATTATTTTGGTGTTTTTATGGGGTCCTTTTATAGATATATATATATATATATATATATATATATATATATATATATATATATATATATATATATATATATATATATATATATATATATATATATATATATATATATATATATATATATATATATATATATATATATATATATATATATATTATTAACGATAAACGCTCTCACAAAATCTCTTCAAAATTGGAGTTTTGTTTTAATACTCCTGATGACAAAACAAACCACAGGTAAGAAATGAGTTTGCAGATGTGTTGCCACTCAGGCGGTATGCTTTTTAATGTAGTTCTAACTGTCACTTTTAATTTCAAATAACAAATATGAGTAACCATAAATATTCATTTCATTGATGCCAGTTATTACAACGTCTTCAACTCTCAAGAACAGGGAAACATTTGGGTATAAAGAAATATGCACTTAATATAATTATGCTACATTCTCTATACTTTTGACCGAGAAAATAACCAGTTATATATTATGTTTAATGCAAGTTCATCAGACGTATTCACCTTCGTGACACCAGTTCACTATAA
>NC_087216.1:58805381-58847881 GCF_015104395.2 Macrobrachium nipponense
CGAACACTTTCCAATATGGAAGGGATGGGAAACATCACTTTCAGTTGTGAATCCTTCGCCCGGAGACGGCGATGCATTCGCATTCGGTAGAGTCCTGGTATCGGATTCGTACATACGTATTTATGCTTGTACGCGTGTTTCACATGAAGTCACTGAAACGAGTGCAGTTGTAATTAATTATGAGTACTATGACTCATCTGATTCTTTCAACAGTCTCATCTCGGAGAATTGTAGCTCACTGTAATTCGCGAATACGTTAATTTAGGAAAGTTACTTTTCATGAATATATGGTACAGTGATTTCCATTATTATCTCTTTGAGGTGTCCACATTAGTAAAATTTAGGATGTGTTATCGGATAAGCAGCTAGATAAGTATTAGTATCTGTACCTTACATTAAAAAAGGAAGAATGTCATTGAGATATGGGAAATTGTAGTAAAGAAAAAAGAATATTTAAGAAACAAACTGAGCAGCACGGACTAAGAAATACTGCGCTATTACATTCGCCCACAGAAGGAAAGAATTCGTCTTGTTGTAATTATCTTATCAGTAAATGCTGTACTCAAAATGGTTATTCCTTTCTAATAAACAATATTGACCTGACTTTTATCTGTGTCAGACACTGATATGTAAACAAAGGCATCAAATAAGAGAGACCCTTAATTGAAACACCTTCCCGACACCTCAAGATTTGCCTTATTCACCCTTACTCTGATTTCTCTCATCCGATTCTTTATTTTTAAAGGTCATATGTTTAAGTTAATCTTTTTCAAAAGATAGCTGGTTCTGGGATATTTTCATATATAGGTTACTCTCTCTCTCTCTCTCTTTCTCTCTTTCTGTTCTCATACACTCACGCATACACACACACACACACGTATATATATATATATATATATATATATATATATATATATATATATATATATATATATATATATATATATATATATATATTTATATATCGAGCTACAAATGTCCTTTAGTATCTAATTCGCTCTACTCGGAATTAATATATTTTCATATATGTTTAACCGAGGGGGAATTTCATTAAACGATAATAGAATTGGCGGCCGACAGGCGCGAACCATCGACCTCTCAATTCCAGGACTGGCAGTGAAGCCTTAGCCAACCCCGTCACCGCAAGAGATATAAGTTCATGCCGCCTCCCATCTCAAATACCTACCGCACTCAGGTATTTTTTGTTTTGGAGACTGCATCAAGCCCATCACGTCCTCGGTAGCGTGGTAGTGCTTTTGCCCACACGTAGTCATTATATAAGTCATATCACATTACCATGATTCATATACACTACCACTCTACCGAGGACGAGATGGGCTTGATGCAGTCTCCAAAACAAAAAATACCTGAGTGCGGCAGGTATTTGAGATGGGAGGCGGCATAAACTTATATCTCTTGCGGTGGCAGGGTTGGCTAAGGCTTCACTGCCAGTCCTGGAATTGAGAGGTCATTACGGGTATAATATATATATATATATATATATATATATATATATATATATATATATATATATATATATATATATATATATATATATATATATATATATATATATATATATATTATATATATATATATATATATATATATATATATATATATATATATATATATATTATCCCGTAATGGCAGCATTTGTATGTAGATAGTTCTGGGCAAAACCATTGCATAAGTAAGCATGGTCGTGACCTACATTTGCATATTATAACCAGCTTGGCAAGAGAGTATACTGTTTGTGTATAAGTACCGGGAAACTCCATCCTACGTAAGATGGAGGAATTGTGTGCGTGGAGAGGAATTTCCCCTGGGCTCCACTTGACAAATCTAAGGTAAGAATTAAGCGGTTTTATGGCTCGGCTCCGAAAAACAACGCTGGATTACCCCGTTGTCCAATTTATGTCGGTAACCATATGTCATTCTGAGGCATTGTATTTCCTTCAATATTAATCTAAACAAAAAGAAAATCCTTTGCTCTCGTCAAGCATTAACCATAACAATTTTGTGTGAATGCGTTCTCTCATTCTCTTCCCTGCTCACTTTTGTTTGTTTGTATGGCGTTTTTACGTTGCATGGAACCAGTGGTTATTCAGGAACGGGACCAACGGCTTTACGTGACTTCCGAACCACGTCGAGAGTGAACTTCTATCACCAGAAATACACATCTCTCACTCCTCAATGGAATGGCCGGGAATCGAACCCGCGACCACCGAGGTTAGAAGCAAACACCAAACCAACCACGCCACTGAAGCGCTCTGCTCACTTTTGACATCGATCTTCCATCAGGGTGATGACTTTGTTGGGACATGAGGTCACGCATTAACTTCACTATTCACTCCGTTGTTTATCGAGCTCAATGTCAGAAATACAAGAACTTATTTGTTACGAATTATCGAGTTACTTGGTGAAAAGGAAAGACAGTAATGAATTGAGATCCACGCACAATGGACGTTATCGGTTCATAATAATCCAATTCCCCAGTTCGGGGTCAGTTTGGATAATTACCTGCTAGTTTCCTATTGGGTCAATTTTCCATCAGTCTCTCGTAATCCAATGCGTCATGCAGTTCGCTTATTGTCAAATTGTGACGTTCATGGTTATCGCAAGTCTTAATTTTGTTAGTGGATTCTTTCCACTTAGCGATATTTGATTCGTTTGTGGCATTGCAATCGCCTTGCATTTTTGTTTTTCAGATCCCTGAGTAAATTACTCGTAATGTATATGATGAATAGTAAAGAATCTAATCCAAGTCGCCAGTTTTTATTATTATTTTTAAGTACAAACCCGTTTCCCCAACAATGCGGAACTATTATTAGTTTTCCCCCTCTAGAGTTTCCTAAATAAATCGTAATAAAATCCCAATAAAAACTCTAGTCATGGCAGGTCATTAAGGAGGATATTATATAACTCATTAGTGGCCCTACAAGTTTTGTGGCATCCAAAATAACCTGGCATTGGCTACTTTTCATTAGCTTAGTAGATCTTTACTTCCAGAACTTCTAGTGCCGCTTATTGGTAGTTTCAAATGTACACAAACGGAATGGATAAAAATCATATATATATATATATATATATATATATATATATATATATATATATATATATGTGTGTGTGTGTGTGTGTGTGTGTGTGTGTGTGTGTGTGTGTGTGTGTGTGTGTGTGTGTGTACTCTATGGTATTGCTAAGTTTCTAATGAAATTGTTTAATGAGTGTAGGAAAACCTGTTAAGGTTGTTGGTGATGAGCATATTCGTAAATATGAATGGGCTAGTTTGGAAAGTTAACGGCAGTGGTTAACGAGCATTTTCCTTTTCATGAGCTGTCATCGGAAGTAAGTTATGGATGATAGTGAATCGACGTCTCGCATTCGGTTGGTATTGAGCTCACGGGTAGGGGTGCTGATTACTGCCTGTCTTACCGAAGTACACCTCCATTGTACCTGGGAAATGCTACAGTCGCCCTGGGGTTCAGGGGATTGGTAATCGTTGTTGGAAGCTTTGGTTTGGCACTGGATTGAGAGGTGGTAGGTGCCGGTGTTTTTGGCACAGGTCACGGTTGGGAACCGAAGAATCGAAGCAATTCACCTCATACACCGAACTGATACTTCAGACGCGCATTGCTTTACCATCATCGTCGTCGTCATCATCCAGGATCATCGATGTTGAGTTTATAGAAGCTCATTCGGGATTATCATCTTGAGTTATTCGTCTTTTCATCGTCTTCATCATCCCTGGAAACATTTTCTTCAATCTGAGGCGCTAAGAAAATTTATTTCATGTAAGGAATATTTAATGCTATATTTAACCACTGTCATGCATTCCCATTCTAATATGTCAACACATGAGCAGTTGATCGCTGTTATAACTGATTTCACCTTTCAGGCTTTTCTCCGATTGTCCACTCGTCAGCCTGTAGTATATAGCCACATCTAATCATAGTAAAATATGATGAATTTGTCTTTTGTTTTGATATTCCTTATCTGAAAGTTAAACGGGATCATTTGTGCTGTTTCTTTATGTTCAATTATAAGGTTATAAGATAGCCCAATTGGGTTATGAGAGTAAGTGTTCACGTCCTACTGATAGTACGAGCTTTATACAGTAAAATTACGAATTTTTGGTTATAAAGTAAAGGGAAGGACGATAAAGTAAAGGGAAGGACGTAACAGAGAGAGAGAGAGAGAGAGAGAGAGAGAGAGAGAGAGAGAGAGAGAGAGAGAGCCCAAAAGATATTAAGAAATATTTGTCTTCTTCATTTAATGGAGTGTCTCAAAATTTTACTTATTGTCTGGTCTAGAGTACAGCAAGGTAACTTTTACAAATCTGGTATCCAGACCAGTCCAGCAGCCACCAGGCACCTAATAATTCACCTCTTTGGTTAACAATAGCACCACGAGTTCTTCACGATGCAGAGCAAATGTCACTCCCAACCATGTGACCGACCTTGGTTATGTCTGTAGTGAGGAACGTGGATTGCATAACTGTATCTCGTTTCCAATACTACCATATCATTCCGCCTCATCCTGGCCCTGTTTCTCAAAATTAACTGCCATGAGGTTATCGCCCACCAGAACCCACACCCAACAACACCTCCCTCCTCCCACAAACAAACCTTCGACAGCTTTCTCGTCACTTCCTCTGCAATCCTTCTTTTCACACAACGATCGTAGAGGTCAGCATTTGCTGCAAATCAAGATAGACGGTACCACCGAATTGCCGTCATTTATAAGATGTTTTAATTTTCAAATGATTAATTTATATCCAAGTCAGTTTTTATTTATCTATTTATTTATTTTAGAAGGAACACAGACAGGAATACTACGACGGATTTTATTTAAATTAATTTTTCCACTACAGGCATACACACACACACACACACACACACACACACACACACACACACAACACACACACATATATATATATATATATATAATATATATATATATATATATATATATATATATTATATATATATATCATCTGGGCTGGCATATGGCAGTAGGGATAGAAAACTAGTGTCTTTGCCAGCCCATGCCTGAAGAAAGGAAGAAAGATTACATAGAGAGAGAGAGAGAGAGAGAGAGAGAGAGAGAGAGAGAGAGAGAGAGAGAGAGAGAGAAAATAGTATGAAATACTTAAATATTCACGAAATAAAAAAAAATATATATATATAACCACTAAGCACTGATAAATTATTATGAAGATTTATTTTTAACTCTACGAATATTTTTAACAAGAGTAAACATTTCCCTCGTGGCATTTCCCTAAAGAATACATAACCAAAAATGTAACTCGTCTGCTGCATTCTCTTTACGATATGATCCGGGTACTCTGTATCCTTTAACATGTACCCAATCTGTTTTTATGAGCATCTTTTTCCAAAGGAATACCTCACCGGGCCCATTCGGAAAATGTGATGTCACATGTGATGAGGATTTTTGCCCGGAACCTGATGGTGAAATTCGGATAGAACGCGAATGAGACCGCATCTCTGTTCAGACGAACACCAGGCTACGTTATTTTTTTCTCTGTGGGATTTTGACTGAAGGTTTTTGCAAAGAATAGACACTCTTGAAATTCATTAGGCATCAAAGCCTTTCTGAGAATACCTTATTCTGAGACCGTTTCAAGGATGATAGTTCGTTGGGTGGATTAATTTCGTCCTGTGTGTGATGATCACTTATATCGAAGCTCGTAAGACGTCATATATGCTGCATTCCTTTGAAAAGTGGAGGAAACACGTATTAGATAAATAAGAATATTTGCAATATCTTTCCGAATTTGTTCTTTTTACTTTTTATAATACATATGAAAGATATATTCACTGCATCCTTTTCAATGTTTCGATAGAATTATTCCTCTGAATTCATTTCAAATCAGAATTTTCCTTAATCTAAAAGCAAATATTATGGCCTTGACTCCATAACAAGCAAGATATTAAAGTATTCTCTGAGGCCCTCGGTACAAAATCAAGATATCAATATTTATTGACTTATCAAAGGCTAAGTCGATGATCTGAAATTTTAAGTTTTCTAGAAGTGGCATATAAAATTTATTGTAATTGGAGAACTCTTCATATTTTATTCATTGGGTTTACATTTTTCCAAAATCAAACCCTATCACATATACGAACTCTTAATGTTAGTCTCTGATCCAGAATATGTTCAAGCGTTTTAAGAGAGAGAGAGAGAGAGAGAGAGAGAGAGAGAGAGAGAGAGAGAGAGAGAGAGAGAGAGAGAGAGAGAGAGATTCATAGGAAGCATTTGTCAAAATATTCCCCTCTTTGATGTTTAACTTGAGGCAAGCTTAGACATCCATCAGAATAGCCAAAGGCAGACTTAACGTCAGACCTTAAGATATAGGTCAGCCTTTCACTCCAGAGCTAAACTGAATTATCATCAAAGCTCAAATCTTAAGTGTAGCCATAAACAAGCATGAGAGAATTTCTCTGAATTTTGCGTTGATTATCAGGCTGATGCCTGTCATGAAAAGAGAGCTTCACTTCAGGAGTGGATCCAAAAGGGCCATTTCCAAGAAGTGATTACTTGCTCAGAATACTAATAGACACCTGGATTTCTACATGAACTCTTGCTTCCTGTTTGGAAGTCTTTCTGTTTATTTTATTCCATGAAATCATTCCTTTCTTTGCGCAAGAAAATTCAAATAAGAGAGAGAGAGAGAGGATGAAGGAAGAGAGAGGAGAGACTGAGAAGAGAGATGAGGAGAGACGGACGAGAGAGATTCTTAAAAATCATACGAGTTGATATATACTCGATCACTACTGATTGGCCACCTGGAGTAGGCTTTCGGAACCTTCGAAATCAACAATGACGGTGTTCATAAATGCGCACGTATCTTTCAATTGTCGACATCCACTTATTATTATTATTATTATTATTATTATTATTATTATTATTATTATTATTATTATTATTATTATTATTATTATTATTATTATTATCTCTTCACAAAACCAGCGTGTAGGTAAACATTATTCTTAATTGTGTAGAGAAGATTAACAAATTGAATTATGATATGTAATTGTGAATTATAAGAGCATAATTGTTGAGAGAAAGTATGTTAATAAATTGTCAGAGCGTGAAGAATTCTTTATATCTGCACTTGGATAAGATACTCTAAATTATACTTTGAAAAACAAAGTAATTACATAAACGAGAATTCATAGATAACGGAAAGAGAAAATATAGAGTGAATACTTAACCAATATTGGGTGACCAAGTCGTCTAAAACGATACTGGAAGAAGAAAATAAAGTCAGAGAGAAAAGAAATAATATATATATGGGGTATTCAAGACAGAGCCAACAATTAAGAAGATAATATTTTAGGAAAGGAGAGAGTTCTAGAGGAAACCTGACACTCAATGAGCTCTTAAAGAGAGCTGAATGTCAGGTTTATGCAAACTGAGTGAGTGTGAGTTCACATTTCCTTAATAGATATATTAGTGTGCAGATGAGAGAGAGAGAGAGAGAGAGAGAGAGAGAGAGAGAGAGAGAGAGAGAGATAGATATAACTTTCAACTTATAAATCTGAATTTGCTGCTTACATAGCTGAATGGAAAAAGTGGTCTTCAATGGCAGTAATTCAGTTCATGTATCTCTGTTTGTAAGGAGGTGTATCTCATTATTGCCATAGCAAAAGAAGTAACTAATATTCACAATAAACTTCAAAAACGTTTCCAATCATCGCAAACAAAGCCTCTTTATTTTAATATTTTTTTTATTCTAATCTAAAATCTGAATTAATTGGGAATCTGATAACGGTGTAGTTTCCATGAGCACAAATTACGATGTATATTCGTAGTTTTCATGGACATGAAATGTGCAAATGTACGCATTTGTGCCGGTGATTAATTCGAATTTGCAAAAAATGTCACCTCATCCACAAGAGGAATGACTGACACGGTTCCTGAAGACAGAGAAACTGATTCCGTGAGCAAGGCATTAACAGGGCCTCTCCATCTCCCCTAGAGATACCATTTAGAGTTTCTTCGAGATGAGGTAACAAGGGAAGGCGCCTTGTTAAACGTGGTGCTGATAATACATGATAACCTAAAAAATGTAAGGAGTGAATAAGAGGCTGCGTCTACGAACTTAATGATTTATTTAATGCTGTTGTTATTTTTGATTGAGCTGGCTTTATGCCAGCACGGGCTCTTGCCCATAGAGCAACCAGTAAGTAATTTTTTTAATGTGCAGGTGAAATTAAGGATATGAACGTTAAGGATATGAACGTGATATATATATATATATATATATATATATATAATATATATATATATATATATATATATATATATATGTGTGTGTGTGTGTGTGTGTGTGTGTGTGTGTGTATGTATATATATAACAAAGCTAAACACTGCTTCGTGTTGCAATATGTTGTATGGAAGCCCCCCCACTAAAAATATGGAAAAAGGGGGAGAATGTACTCTCCGAAAGCTTAAATAAAAAACTTTAATTTTTTTCCATATTTTAGCGGGCTTACTAAATAATATATATATATATATATATATATATATATAATATTATATATACGTTTTATATATATATATATATATATATAAATATATATATATATATATATATATATATATATATATAAATATATATATATATATAATATATATATATATGTATATATATAGTATATATATATATATATATATATTATATATATCTATATATTATATATATATATATTACTATATATATCTATATGTATATACATATACATCATATATATATATCTATATATATATATATATATATATATATATATATATATCTAGTATATATATGTATATATATATATATATATATATATATTATATATATATATATATTATATGTATATATATATATATATATATATATATATATATATATACATACATATAATACATATATATATACATATATATCATATATATATATATATATATATATCTATATATATATATATATATATATATATATCTATATATATATATATATATCTATATGATCTATATATGTATATATATATATATTATATATATGGATGGATGTGTGTGTCTGATATATGCATGTATACTTTCAACGTTAATACTCTTTTCATTTTCATAGAATGGCCTCTGTCAAAAACTACAGCTTATTCGTTGTCATTTATATACATTGACAGCAGAATCATACTAAATCATTCCCAGACATTAGTCACTTATCGCACATATCAACTGTATACGATATATTCTCAAGAAGTATTTACTCCTCTTCCTATTGTATTTTTTCATATAAGAAAAGTGTAAGACAAGAAATTACCTACTTCTTGCATGGAACCAAATTACGTTCGACTTTTATTTATTCACAAAGAAATGTCTTTCCTTCCTTTCTCCTTATTCAATTTTCTTAAAGCTTCATCAAACAAACGCTAATATTTACTATTGTTTATTACTAGTCTTCTTTTTTATTGGCGAATTTTGACAATATATTTGGACTGGGTGGTAGAAGTTTAGAAAGTTTAGTACTCCAAAAGAACACGCGTGGTATCATGAATCACTAGGAAGGCTTTATTTCAAAACTTCTAATCCCTGGCTATTCATTCTGGACGGCTCCTTTGTCTGACTACATAAGAATTCTGTGCAATTAAGTTTTCATAAACTTCTACTTACACACACACACACACACACACACACACACACACACACACACACACACATATATATATATATTTTTTTTTTATATATATATATATATATATATATATATATGTGTGTGTGTGTGTGTGTGTGTGTGTGTGTGTGTGTGTGTGTAAACTTAGTTAAGGAAAATTAAGATAGATATAAAAAGAGAAAGAGATATCCACTGATAGACAGAACAGGCGGAAGAAGAAGACAGAGAGAGAGAGAGAGAGAGAGAGGAGACGAGAGAGAGAGAGAGAGAGAGAGAGAGAGAAAGGTAGTGTTAGCAACTTCCTCGTAATAACCCAGACAAGTAATGTTTATCGAACTGGCAACCATTAAAAATATAACCTTTGATCTCCCTCCGGAACCAAGACATTTCCGGTGACGTCATAAGTCCCACCCATCGAGGGAGGTGTTATAGAATTAATGCCCGTCTTAAACCGGGTGGACAATGGACGTGATTATCCACAGAACGAAACCTGAGGGCATCAACTGAAAAGGACCTTCCCACTTTTTGGAGGGACATCTCTTTGGAGGATGTTGACTGAGGAGCAGAAGGAGCAGATTAAGAACAGAGCTCCCAGAGAGTAGGTGATAAGCCTCTCTCAGAAGCCGTGGTGAAGAAAACTTCAAGACTTCACCTCTACTCTCCAGACAAACTAAACTTCTAAACTTACTGTATATCTTTATTAGTGTGAATAAAGTAAGAAAAATAACCTCCTTGTGTCTTTCAAAGCATCCTGAGACTCCAAGAATCCAGAGAATCATTCTACACTTTAAAATAAAATGGCTACTTTACATTGGTGGCATACAATACAAATAAAATAAAAAGGAATAAATATCAAATAATCCTTGAATTTGTGACAGCTGATAACAAGCAATAAAAGCATATATACACACACCTATATGAGAATCAATCTACACTTTAAAATAAAAAGACTACTTTACATTGGTGGCATACAATACAAATAAAATAAAAAGGAATAATATGGATACAATACAAAATAAAATAAAAAGGAATAAATAATCAAATAATCCTTGAATTTTGTGACAGCTGAAAAAAACAACTAAAAGCATATATATATATATATACATAAACACATACCTATACACACACACACACACACCATCACACACACACACACACACACACACACACACACACACACATATATATATATATATATATATATATATATATATATATATATATATATATATATATATTCAGTTTGTGATCGTATGGATATTTTTTTACTTGTATGGATTAATGAACAAATTTAACCAAACGCAAAAAGGGAATATGGACTTATCATGGACTCAAGCCCGCGCTGATATAAGGACAGCTTAAACTAGACGATTGAAAACCTTCTTTGATCTCACAATGAACTACCAAAACCCTTCCATTAGAAGCACCATCTCTCCCATCTGAGATTAACCATTACAGAAATGTCCAATTGGAGTGGACGTAGCTAAGTGTTCCAGTGGTTCCCAAACTAGTGATTCCCAAACCAGTGGTTCCAAAACTGGGGTCCGTGAACCCCCTGAGAAGGCCCTAGGGTGTCCGCGACAAAACGAAAAACTTTATATTTTATTCGAATGCAGAAAAAAATATATATACAATTTTACTCTCTACTGAATTTGAGTAATAACAAATATTGAAAATATTTTATATATTTACTAATACTTACTGTGTGCAGGAATATGCAAATATGAAATGTACTACAATGAACTGGATATCCCGGTATGCTAATGATGACCTTTGATTGGCTGAGGTCCTCGGCTGGAACTCATCATATCTGGGGGTCCTTGGTATGGTCAAGTTTGGGAACTAGTACTCTAAACGACATATTCTTATCTAAGGTAAAATTGCCAGTGCTTCTAGTAATTCCTGTGCGTGAGTAATTCTTTATTCACCTTTCTAAACAGAAATATATATACCATATAATTGGGTATAATATGACTGAGATAGTTATTCACTCCCCTTAAATGATTAATCTTTCATTTACATTCTTTACGGTTCCCAACAGAAAGCAAGATTGTAGATATTCCATCTTGTTTCCTCGTCGTATTTGATTCTAGGAACCACAGCGGTAACAGTTACGGCCAAAAATTTCCTACATTAGGGCAAAGGCTGTCAATTCATCCCTTCCATAAACATACTCTCTAAGGCCTGCAAATGCTGGTCATACACAATTACATAAGCTAGGCTCATAACTAGACTGGCCTTCATCTGTATTCATGTCCATAGGTTGAACTGTACCACTCAGATCTTAACGATGACCTCCTGGGCTATACAGTCATCATAATAAACTCTTCTAAGATAACCTCTATTCCGGAGATTGAGTTACATATGCCTGTTAAAAAAAATAATAACACTATTCTCCCCTTTTCTTATTCTACGATTTATCTGGTTTGACATTAAGCAAAATATAAAATTTATCAGCCGATCAGAGTAACAAACATCGGCATTCCATGATCTTCTCCATTTATATAGTTAATTGGTAGGTATCGAAAGCTTTCCCCTGAATGGTGTTTTACTGAATGCCAAGCAGATACACACTGTTCTTGATTAGGACTGAATTTAATGGTAGATGGTGAAGCTGTATTTTTTTTTTTTTTTTATGAAGTTACATCGTACTTAGAAGGAAGTAGCTTTATAACTATGTAGTCAATATTCCCTTGGAAGAACAGGAAACCCAATATACTTATCTGTTATGGCTGCACTTAATAAACCTGGATTCTAATGTAAGCTTGCGTCACGCAAATGCAACAGTCAGAGGTATATAATTTCCCTTCAGATATTTAAATAAGTCAAATTCCCTTTTTTTTGTGGAATTTTGTGGAGATTTGTACTATTCATTAGTCATGTTCATTTAAATCTAATTTTCTTACTCATTCTATCAAGCATTTTTCTATATTTTTGTTAAAAGAAACATAAATGTGAAATATAAGTATTTGAACATTTTCTGTTTAATTGGCTGATCATAAACTGATGTTTGCATTTCCTGAGTCAATGAACTCTTCTTTGTTGAACGAATGAAAATTCTTAGTATTCTTGCTTTGTGAAATGCTATATCTAGCGATACTTTTGTAGGCAGACATCAACCTAAAATTATACCAAAAGATATTTTTATGATAAGTGTATTTATTACATTTGGGTTTTATTAACAGTATAAATATAATTCCTTTAATGCTGTAGTTCAATTCAGTTACAACACACCGTTACTGAAACCCGGCATTTTTAGATAGCAAAGAAGCTAAATAAATATGGAATTAAATGTTAAAGAAAAATATAAGTAAAATGACGTGAAAAGTAACTGAAAAAGAAGTAAGTATTGCATGAACAAGGTTATTTTTGGACAGCGTTTCACAAATCATCCATTTTTTCACATATAAAATTATGTTAATTGGCCACTTGAAAGGCCTTCAGGAAAGTGTGCTTAATTATGATGAAAAATTACTAGAAATCTTTTTATAATCAAACTACTGAAGTGAATGAAATTTGATAAGATTTGAAGAGGTACGGTGCGTGTTCGATATTCCTTTCCACTCAAATCCAATTAATTATGGTAATTAGGCTAAATCATAAAAGCTTTTCCACTGATTCTTTATAAAAGCATTATTAAAAAAAGAGCTCCTCTACTCTTTATCTATCTATCTATCTATCTATCTATCTATCTATCTATCTATCTATCTATCTATCTAAGCAGGTATAAATATATCTGTAGAAATATATTCCATATTTATTGGCAAAGAATTCTCGTATTATAATGTACTAATAACTTTTATTATTTTTTTAACCCGTTTCAAACAAAGCTAATAAATTATGAGTCATCAATAGGGGAAATTCTGTCAGCTTCAGGCATAGGAGAATCATATAAGAATATCCTGTTTAAAGGCCTGCCCAATGTAGGCTGTTGGAAATAATTCATTATTATAATTGTTATATAGTTTAACTTGATCATTGGGTTAGGTTTCTAGGCTTGAATTGGTCTGGGTTAAACGACTTCTTCAAGAGTGGAAGATGCAAACTTGTGCATTTGAGAAGAAGTGTAATCTGCAAGGGAGGGGGAAGGGAGAGTGGTTTTTGGTTGCTTTGTTCTGTTACTTAGGTATTTATTTATCTACTTGACATATGACACTCTTCTGACGTGACACAGTAACGGTTCTACTATTTTCATTCTGGTACTATATTAAGCTCCTGAGATATCCACACTGCAAATCCTAACGAATACGTTGTCTAAAGGTATCACAATCTATTGATATTCTCGTATATACAATGCATTCAATGTAGCAGTAGGAAATATTATTCGAATGCATCATTTGATTAAACTATTTGTTTTCCCGAACCACAGGAACCCGGCCATATTCAGAAATCCTAGCTGGACCGTCAATTTTAAATGCAGGTATGGTCAGCAATATATTTAATGTTTGACGTTTATAACGGACGTCTTTTGTCCGTCATTTATCGTTGCGTTTTATATGCGAGAGTCTTCGATGCATCTTCCATAACGACCAATAAACTTCGGCTTCACTTCTGCAGAGCCGAAATAAAAATATGGTCTCATTCAAATGCACCTTTCCCCGCTAAGGCTTTGTTGCAAGCTCGAGGTTCTATGCAATATTGTTCGGTTGAGACTGGATCTCCATATTGTTCTTTTGCGTTTGAATTTGTGATTTAAATTATAAAAAAATAAATAGTTAAATAAAATAAAGGGAAAATAAATAAAACGCTACGGTACGATGATGAGGAAGGCATATAGCAAACAGATTAGAGTTTATTTGAATTAGACAGATATATATCACTATGTGAGCCAAAATACATTTGCATCAATTTACGTAGCACTAAATCACACAGGTAGTCTCACTCTAACTTGACTTACCGAGGTTTAAATACACCTTGAAGAGGTTACCGATTTAATTCATTTCTTTCTCAGATTGAAGGTTTATAATGACAGACTTATCCACAAAATAAGAGAAAATAATTGTGTTAAGTTGTCAATGTCATTGACACAATCGGGCGCGCGTGCGCACACGCACACACACACACACACACACACACATATATATACATATATATATATATATATATATATATATATATATATATATATATACATATATATATATATACTATATATATATATATATATATATATATATATATATATATATATATATATATATATATATAATATATATATATATATATATATTCACGTAAACTGGCATCATTCCAAACAGGTTAAAGAACGACTCGTCCATACTAAGAAAGCGAGAATTCCTGGAGCTAAAGATAGATAGTTAAGAAGAAAAGCCAATAGTTCCCGTTATCTAATTCATCAGGAAATGAACTGAGATGAATTGATATTGTTTGACCTTAACGGTAGTAAATGTTCCATGTTCTTCTCTCATTTATTACCATAGACTATATTTATATAGATAGTCTCGATATAATATCTGATATCACAAATGATGACAATAGACTCGATATAATAACTCTCTCTCTCTCTCTCTCTCTCTCTCTCTCTCTCTCTCTCTCTGATGCCTTCTCACAAAACACATCGTAAGCATAAATTCCCTAAAGGAATCATGAAAAAAATGCTCCCAAAGCTGTTTTGGACGCCAGACAAGATTCTTATGGTATCGAACACTCAAGAGGTCCTCATAAACAAGGCTGGAGAAAAATTGGTTGTTCGGTAAAATACGTAATCCTCTGTAGTTGTAAGGTTCCCTGTACTTTTCGACCTCTATGAATGAGCAAAGTAATATGATTCTGAAAATCCTATGGATAATGGCATCTCCAATTAAGAAGGCGATTCGACACCTTTTGTATTAGATTTGACGTTAACATTATCATGTTTCTACTAAATAACATGTGTTTTTGTTTGTTTTTTACAGGTAAAGGTTTTTAAATAATCTACGAACTGCAGACATTTCACAAAAAATCTGCCTAGGCAATGGTAAATTAATTGCTTATGAAGTTAGCTTCTTATTTCAGGTTAGCATAAAATGCAAGTTAGGTGGTCACCGTAACACAAATTAAAAACATCGTAGGATTTAATCTGAGGTTTGGCAAACTCACTTCATAAGAAGACAATTAAAGTGACACCTCATATAAGAACAAAGTTGAAGTGAAGTGACTCACAGCTCCTGTTTCTCAACCAATCCAAGAAGAAACGCTTTCAATAGAGAGAACAGACACCAATTAAGGACACGTAAAAAGAGAAACAAATAGACCACAAGATGTCATCAAGAATTTCCTGCAGGGAAGATAGGAACACATAATACTAAATGAATGTTCATCCTAATATATATATATATATATATATATATATATATATATATATATATATATATAATATATATATTAATTAATATATATATATGTGTGTGTGTGTGTGTGTGTGTGTGTGTGTGTGTGTGTATCTCTTATATAGTTCTGAAAACAGTGTATAGATTGATTCAAAGTCTTAATAAGATTTTGGCTGCAACTTCAATAGCAGTTATATAGGAGAGAACATGTGTCCAGAGAGCATATATATATATATATATATATATATATATATATATATATATATATATATATATATATATATATATATATATTATATATATATATATATATACCATCATGAAGGGAAGAGGACACACACAGATGTACATGCTGTCTTTATTGCGACGTTTCGTAATCATCAAGTTAATTACATCATCAGGCTGTTAAAATGAAAAATAAATTTATTAGTAAAATGCTCGATAATTGCCCATTAAGATTCTACCCCCTTTTTTATTCCAGGTTTGTTGACGATACGTTCGGCCTATTTAAAAGTGAATATGAAGCTGACCTCTTCGTAGAATATGCCAATGCAATACATCCGAGCATAAAGTTTACGATCGAAAAAGAGGCGAACGACCGTCTACCATTCCTGGACGTTTTAGTTTTCAGAGAAAACGACTGTTTTAATACCACGATTTTTAGGAAGAAAACTTTTACTCGGTCTTGGTACCAACTTTTTTATAGCTCCTTTTTGTTTTATGAATTTTAAGTCCAACTCTGTTTTTCTACCCTTCTCCACCGAGCACTTGTCCTTACGTCGAACTGGGTCCTTTTCCATAACGAAATAACATTTTTAATTGACTTCTTTAACAATAACTGTTTCCCTGCTAAGCTAATTTATAGGAAATTAGATCACTTACTGAAAAAACATTTCATTCTTAAAAGAAACCAAAAGTTTTAACTGTCCCAAAAATGAAGTTCTATGCATGCTTTCCATTTACTCATGACATTAAATTTCACAAATGTTCACGAATCATTCAGGATCATTTCATGCCATTAACGTAAAATTAATCCCTAAGAACCCTTTCACCATCGGTTCCCTCTTTACCTCGAAGGAGCGATTATCACCTTATATGTCCTCTGGTGTTATTTATAAATATACTTGCCCTGAATGTCAAACAGGGACCTATGTGGGATCCACCAGCAGACTCCTTAAGGTGCGTATCGATTCTCATCGTGGCATAAGCTTCCGTACTGGCAGCAGGATTGCAAACCCAGAACACTCTAATATTAGAAATCACTCAAAATATGTAAAACATATATCAATAGTAAAGACTTCTGTATTTTAGGCCATACCACCAACCCGCACGATCTTGTTATTCTAGAATCGCTCTTTATTAAACAACTTGTTCCGTCGTTGAACACCCATACTACTCCTCCCCTCTGTATTTGTCTTGACTTGTGTTGTTCATTTATGTTTTTATGTTTACGTTTTAGTTTGAACGCTGTCACTCCTCTGGTCGGTCCTTAACGTCTTTGTTCTAACTGTTCACTGCTGCTATCAATCTTTTGTCAATTTTTGCTTATTTTATGTTCATTTATCTTTCATTTTAATGTAAGTTCTTTTAAATAATTCAACTTCCTTAATTTTAATGTGCATATTTTGTACACTTGTAAGAATAACTTTTTTAGCTTTTGCATTTCTGAATTTTTTATTTTTAGTTTTGTTTTTCAATTTTACTAGGAAATTTATTTTTCATTTTAGCAGCCTGATGATGTAATTAACTTGATAATTACGAAACGTCGCAATAAAGACAGCATGTACTCTGTGTGTGTCCTCTTCTCATTGATGGTTATTATATATATATATATTTTTTATATATATATATATATATATATATATAGATTATGTGTGTGTGTGTGTGTGTGTGTGTGTATATATGTATATATAGTATATATATATATATATATATATGTATATATATATATATATATATATATATATATATATATACACACACACACACACACACACACTATATATATATATATATCGGTGCTTCAGCATTCAATTATTAGTCCAGAAGGAGTCCATGATACTATTTTATTTTAAAAAGGCCAAGTTTATTATATATGAGACGTTTTCGCCCACAACTGTGTGCATCATCAGGCTGTGAATAAAATACAAAGACATATTAAAATCATATAAAGTTAAAAGGAATTCACAATTTTAAAAATAAAGTCAAAAAAAGATTAAAAAGAGCAGTAAATAAAAAGAGAGACTACTAAAAACACCAACCGTCCATGATCAGAGGTGAAGATGGAATGAGTTACAGTGGCAGAGAGAAGCGACGACAACTATGCCAGGGTTACAGAGGTGACGAGGACAAATTACCGTTAATGAGGGCACCAGTCTTTTAATATATAACGACTCAAGCGTTGTTAGTTGGTCAGGATGTTTTATAATCAATTATTGTAAAAATGTTCTTTTTGAATTCAGTCTTGCATATTATTGAGTGGTTTCTGATATTGGAAAATTCTGGTTGTTTTATCCTTTGACCTGTACGGAAGCTAAAGCCCAAATGGCTACAATATCTGACCCTCAGCAACCTCCGAGTCGATCCAACGTAAGAGCCCGGACATCCAGGGCATGTGAATTTATAAATAACGTTGGATCTCATGAAGGGGCTGAAGGCGATCTTTAAAGTTAAAAAACGATCGAATAGTGCAAGGATTACTCGACACAAGCCTGACTTTAAGGACACGGAATTTTCTGTTCAATTATACGAGTGAGGTTTAAGATAAAGTTTTTGAATCTGAAAAAATACGGAACAGTAGCATAAAATATTTTCTTCGGTACATCAAAAGTAGTTGTTGATGGATGCAAGAATTTGTTAAGTACCTTGTTGGTAATTTTATTTTATGTACTAAATCTTGTGGAAATGAATTGGCTTTGAAAAAGTTTGCCAAGAAAGACATTTCATTGTGAAATATTTGCCATGAGGAAGAATATTTGAGAGCTCTATTAATCAGCGTATAGATGGTGTTGAGTTTAAATGAGTATTGGCAAGAGCTATAAAAGTTATTGGTTAAACCCGTATAAGTTCGTTTTCTGTATTACTGCCGTGGTGAATTCCGAGTTATTTCTCGTTACCTTAATATCAAGATATGGAAGGCTGCCCTCGCTCTCTACCTCCATAGTACAAATTAATCTGAGAATGAGCGTTATAATGAATTCTAAAAACAAGGAGCACTGCCATGAATGTCTAAATAAAGCAAAAAGTATCATCCACATATCTTCGATATAAAAAATGGTTTAAAATTAGGGTCACAACGTTTAAAAGTTTTTGATTCTAAATCAGACATAAAAAGTTAGCAAAAATAGGGCCTAAAAGGAGACCCCATAGCAACTCCATCGACCTGCGAGTAGAGTTGTTTATTAAAAATGAACATCGAATCTTGCACAGCAAGATCGAGAAACTGTTTAAAAGTCAACCGGTCAAAAACCATGAAATGTTGTATCATCATCAATAAAAATTTTGTCAAGTATATATTAATAGTATCATTTAGTGGAACATTTGTAAAGAGGGACTCAACGTCGAAGCTGACCATGTAATAGTCCCCACCCATCTTGCTTAGTGATTAATTGCTGGAATTCATAGCCGTTTCTTAAGGAATACTCATTGTTACTTAATTCAGACAGTAATCCAGCTAAAAATTTGAGATAGAGAAAGAGGGGCTATTATATGCAGCCATAATTGGTCTAAGTGGCAAGTCAGGCTTATGTATTTTTGGTTTTTGGTCCAGTATATGATTTTAATATGTCTTTGTATTTTATTCACAGACTGATGATGCACACAGTTGTGCGAAACGTCTCATATATAATAAACTTGGCCTTTTAAATATAGTATCATGGAACTCCTTCTGGACTCTATATGTTTCATTTGAGGTGATTTTTTTTGCATTTATCCATTTCTCTTATTGAAGTGATTTTTTTTGCATTTATCCATTTCTCTTATTGAAGTTATTTTTTGTGCATTTATCCATTTTCTTATTGAAGTGTGTGTTTTTGTTTTATATTCAGTGTGATTGGTGCTTTTTACAATTTTAGTATTTTCCATGTTTTTCTGTATTTTCAATTGCATTCACAATTTGATTAACTTAGTAGTTTTCATTAATTAATCGTTGCACATTTAACTGAATTTAAGACTTGTGAAATAATTTGCATTTACTTAGAATTTTTTTCAAGTTTTATTGTTGTTTAGCACTTGTGAATTAATTTCCTAATTTTACTTATTGCCTAGCACTTTTGAATTTCGATTAATTAATCAATTTTCTTGAATTTTGTGATAAATTAATTTTGATTTAATTTTACTTAATTAATTCAAGAATTTATTAAGATTTCCTTTGTTTTCAAGTAACAGTAATTTTCCCTGATATTGTGAATTTCACTTATAAATTTTGAGTTTGATAATAAATTTTTGTATTTGAAATTTTTATAAGTGTTTTCTTTTTCACCAGTATTATATGATTTGTTTTGATAGAAACATAGTGTGGTAATTGAGCTGTTTTCCTTCAATTGAATTGAAGTGAGTTAAAACCAGGGAAGTACTTAGACTTATTAAATCAGGGAAATACTTAGACTTTTAAAGTTGTTGATGGAGTGATGCCCTTTAATTAATTTAATTACACATAAGAATACCTCACACCTGTTTTGATGAACTTAGTCTGATTTTCTGCAATACTACTAAGTTATTTAAAGGATCACTGTTGCCTTTTGAGTATTCAGTCGTTTATTACCTGTGATGAAGGTTCAGGTGTCTGGCTGTTGTGAGGCAACAATTAATGATTGGTAAGTGTAGTAACTAGATACTTGGCACCTCGTCACTATGCTTATATATAAAATATATATATATATATAGATATATATATATATATATATATATATATATATATATATATATATATATATATATATATATTTCTTGATCATTCATTCCGCTAGTGGATAATAAAGTCAGCGAGGAAGGCTCAGTCTTACGAGACTTTTCCAAAATGCTTGTAATTAGCATTGCAATGAAGTGTCGACTCCAGAGACAGGACAGACGCCCTGTTTTTTACTTTTTAATTTTCTCGTCCCTTGGTACAGAGTTAATGCAATTTCTCCTTATGAGTTTAAAACTTTTCGAAGCATTTCAGCAGAGTATTTTTGAAATTAATTAAGCGAATTAAAGAGTGTAGAAAGAGGAAAGGGAATGGAATGCTCACCTTGTTTGGAGATCTTGAAATAACTCTTATAAGATACTTCAGGACAGAATCTGAACTAAAAGCAGACGAGAAGGAACGCACGCAGTTCCATCACCCGTACGGTCGTAACATTAAGAGTAGATGCATTTTTACATTAAATCTTCAAGAGTAACATGGCCGTAGATAACAAAAAGAGCAGAGTAAGGAATTAATACATTTACACGTAACCTAGAGACAACTCTTTATTGTCTACACCAAAAATAATTTAAATAAAGTCTTTGAACATTAAGAAATGTTATAAAAGAAATGCTATATTACTAAATTACAGTATTAAAGAATGCATATATCAATAATCGCTGTTGTAAACTGTCAGCAACGTTCCTTATAAGCGATAATTATGGATTACTCCTACGAAACTGTGTTTGTCTCTTAACACCACTGTATCACCGGTAGCTGGATTACTACAAGGAATAATCCCCCGCCAAAATACTAATGAAATTGGCAAACGTCAAACGGTACTCGATAAATCACACTTGGAGAGGTAGCCAATGGAATGGAGAGGATTATTTCCCAATATTGAATTTCTATAGTAAGCTTCAATTATTTCCTTTACGGCTAAGCGCTTGAAGGAAATACTGAACCTGATCACAAAAGCACAACTGATATTGCGGAATCGTTTGAGATGCCATACCAAAGACTCAACCTTTTTCTCTTGTTCATTCACCTTGGACTAGTAACAGGGCTGACGGTCTTAAGATTCCAGTAGCAAATTAGAATCAACAGGAGCTTTTATAGCAATTTTCAAATAACAGGAGCAAAACTCGGTTGTTGATCATCATTACAAAAACGATATAACGTGCTAGGGTGACAAATATACCTTATTAACAATATGAAGAGCATCTGTTTCTGAAAATAATCGCCTCACGTCAGGCTTTAGAGGAAATAAATAAAATATAGGAAAAAATCGCAATGTTTAATACGAATATCTTCAGGGAGTTGATATAAAGGAGAAAAATGCAAAATATTCAGAGAAGTTTATTCAATGAATCAGGAAAAATTACACAAACACGGTGATAACTGTTGGTTACTATGTAAGTGTAGCGCGGATATCCTATTTGTGAAATATTTGTTCTTATCTGTGAAAGAAACTAACCTTGCTGAGTGTAGGTGTTCTGATATTCCATTATTGCGGGAATGAAAACATGTCGCTCGTTATGGCGTTTCTCGACAGATTGAAAAATAAGGACATTTTTCATTGCATAAAACACTGCATTTGTTTCCCTTTCCTTCCAACTTCATTGACAACAGAGCTTGTTCTTGCTGAACTAGGTATCTTAACACACGCATATACATTCTAAAATAATTGTACACACACACACACATATAGATATTATATAATATATATATATATATATATATATATATATATATATATATATTTATATTTATATAAAAAGTCATATCATATTTCCGTGATTCATATGAATATATATATATATATATATATATATATATATATATATATATATATATATATATATATATATATATATATATATATATATATATATATATATATATATATATATATATATATATATATATATATATATATATATATATATATATATATGAAAGTTGGTAGAACACTAAAAGAACAAAGGAAATTGAAGTGCAATATATCATATACAAAATTAGTATTAAATGTTTCAAATTATTAACAATTAATATCATATTTGTCCTCTCCATCGCATAATATATGTGCAGACTCATAAAAAAACATTCAATTTTATGGAAATTGATCAGGAAAACTAAATACAACTTTTATATTTACTTTTCATTTCTATTCGCAGGCAGTCCCCTGTGACACAAGCAAATGAAGTTCTTAAAATAATGACCATAACGGTCCCTCGCTCTCTTGCTTTTTAGTTCCAAGCAAAATTCATTTGATGGAGCGTCGAAAATGAGTGTGTATACGGAATATTAGAGCACTGCGGGAGTACGTCATTAATAATGATATTATGTATCATCCATCACTCAAGCTTCATAATTTTTCGTTAAAGGGTGTCATTTATAATGCTGGCATAGATGGGCTGCGCAGATATGAACTCTTAAAAAAATGTGTGCACCAGTTTTCGGCCTGCAATATATTCTAGCAGAGAGATATTTTAAAAAATTTAATTAAATACTGGCGTACTTTCTCTGTCTCTCTCTGTATATATATATATATATATATATATATATATATATATATATATATATATATATATATATATATATATATATATATATATATATATATATATATATATATATATATATATATTGATATATATATATATATATATATCTGCAAAAGTAATTGCATAGATCTGAACTCTGAATCGTTTTAAAGAAACTTACTGTGAGAAATTTGTCTATTTGAAATAAAGTTTGAAAAATATATAAAAGAGGTATTTGATTTACGCCATAGAACTGTGATGTAATAAAAATAAAACTCAATCCCTCACACCCACCAACCTTAACACACAACAGAAATCTTCATTCCTCATGAAGACGTTACCCCCTTTTTGGCTCATGATTATTGATTATTTATTGGTGTTTTCAGAATATTGCCTTCCACTGTGGCTGAGACATTCACTATTTCTCGTTGTAACAGGAATACCTCAAACGAAACCTATGTCTCATTTATATCATAGTCATTTTTATTTATTTTAGTCAACAGACGTATCAGGAACTTGAGAATTGGAACCTTTTTACTTTGAAATTAAGACAAAAATAACCAGTTTAGATGGAATTTCCTGTACCGAATATAGACATTTGTCCTCAAGAAAAAAAAAAAAAAAACTCTTCCATCACACCCGTACTGAGTTCCGGCTATCGCTAATTTCCTAGTAAAACATTTGAGAGACCGAACTTTTCTCTGGGAGCTTAGGCACCAGCAGATTTTCAGTGCTTATGTTTGATTTCCCTATTTTGGAGTGAAACAAGCTTGCGGCACCTATTTCTTTTTATCTCGGACGTGTTCAAAATATTAACTATTGTAAGATAGTATTTTTGGCATTAATAGAAATCTCAGGAGTTAAGATTAAAAACTGTATACTCTATAACTATTCATAATGTACTCCAATTCTTTTGAGACAAATTTAAATGAAGGCTTCTACATATTTACATGGCCCAATATTAGAGGGAAAAGTCTCAAAATCAATTAACGTTAAATAATCAAGAACCCTCAGCAGAGTACAAGCCTCAATCAAGTATCTCCAAGCGGTAAATAACTAAACTTTTACCATTTGTGGACTCATTTAGCAGACTTTCACTAACGATTCTATTCCACTTTGTTACTATGAATTTGAGAGGTTTTTAAGGAAAACATGATTATTAATGAATTAATACTTTAGATTTTTCATCATGAAAATAACGATAATTTTTCAAAAAAAATTCTGTTCCTTGATCTTTTTCTGTGACCTTTGAAGACCAAATTTAATCCTAAGGACTGTGGAATGCTTATTTTCATTTCCGGCTTTAAAAATACGTAAAAATGATGTAGCCTCCCTTGAAGCTTTTAAGCCACTGAAAATCTGTTACCCTTTGCCCTTGGTCTATCAATTCTTCAAAAATGTTCCTAAATTTTCAACGCACTCCATTCGCAAATTTCTAGGAGCCTCGAAATGATTCGTGATTGGTAATCATACGGATTCATCTTTGGTAGTTAGCAAGTAGAACAGTATAATTATTTCTGGTCTCATATCAATGGGAATTGATATGAAGATTCTTTTTGCCTCATGCTACGGATCCACAAACACCAAGATTCCTACGACTGGTCAAAAACAGGATGCTTTTCAAACTTATAATTGTATATCTTGACAGAAATGAATGAAAACGTCCTATAGATGAAAGATTCTACCCTAAAACGATAGAAAGGGTCTTTCAAAGTCGGTTATGAAAAATGCAAAATTGGAGCGCAAACGTCCAGTACAGCATCCATATATAATTAGATACATTTTATGCAAATATAGCCTTCGTGAAAAATCGATTTTCTTAGGAACCGCTATTCTAATTTATTCCGTGAAATAAATATTAATGTACCTTAATTTAGTAATAGGTAATTTTACTATGCGTGGAGAAGTGACAAATTAACAACTACTATGAGTTTCAGGGTCTCTGTAACATGGTTTTTTGGACTTTGCTCCTTGTCAAAGCATCGGATGTAGCACAAAGTTGACATATGTATATTTTACAACCACACACAAATTTTGTCAGCCTTATCAATAACCTAAACCCGATAGTTTTAATTCTTATAGAGTGAAAATGCTCTAGCCGACGCCATGGCCAATGATTACGAGCCAAGAGTCGAAAATCATTCATTACGTAAGCAAGGTAAACAAACACCTTTTGACGAAATGTTGCCTCGCCCATCCACCAGACAGAAACTCCATCGGCTCTGAAACTCAAAGACTTTATGAATGGCGGAACGATACATAGATGTGGGTGGGGTATCAGTGCTAGCATAGTAATACTACTGTAGCAGTAGTGCCGCAACAGTATAGCAGTAATATACATGAATTAAACGTTTAGGCCAACTGCTGGGATCCTTGAAGATCATTTAGCACTTTTTACAACTACTCGAGAAATGAGTTTTTATAGCCAGAAGTTAAATTTTCTAATCCAACAATGCCCATGGTAGCCTTCTGTCTTATCCCGAATTATAACGAGGCGAAAGTGGGTGGAGCCTCATGAAGTCATCATTCTGACAATAATTATTGGTGAAGGTTTAAAGCTAATACACGGTACCGGCTATTTTTTTTTTCAGTAAATAGGTAGATAGCCAATAAATAAAAATTGCTCTACATTGGATATAGCAGTTATCAAATCAAGCTTGTCTACTATGTTTTTGATAATTACCAACTATTCCCTACATCTTGTCAATCTGATTGTGACCTATAAAGTAGACTGTAATTTCTTAGGAAACTTATTTTGGGAGTTCGACTAATAATCGAAGTGTTTTTTATTTATTAACATATTTTGTTGGTTTGTTCATTATGAAAATTATCAGTGGAGAGGTTCCAGAGTTCATAAAGGTGTACTGCTTTGCTTGTATTTAAATTTGTATGTCATTGTTGCCAGAGGTTTAGCCTTCAGTACGTATAGCCAATCATCCATCGAGAAAGAGGGAAAAAATGCTCTCATAAGTTACGTAACGAGTGCTTTCGAAACTTTTTCTCTGAGTAAGTTGGCCCGTCTTCAAAAAAAAAGTCACTTTTACTTTATAAGTACCAAGTTTCTTCAACCTACGTAATGCAAAATACAGTCAAAATTTATGTGTAGATATAATATGTATTCTGAATAAGCGTTATATTTATGAAATGCATAGATAAAAAGTTATTGCGAAAAAACCGTGCTATGAAACATTCATAGACGTCTCAAACAGCTGAAAACGACTGTTAAAGTCAGTATCTCCAAGTTCCAGGCTGTTTCGGATATGAATCAGAGGCTCGGGGAATGATGCGCTTGGCTTCAGGTAACTGAGATCAGCACTGAATGAGCTACTTATATTTACATGGCAACTGGAAGCAAGTTATACTCTGCTGTTCGCATTTTATGAAAGAACAAGATAATATTCTTTGTAAGTTTAAATCTAAGATGTATAGTAAACTACAGCAAATGGATAAATAATTATTATGCCATAAACTATCTAATTTTTATTCTCTCTTTTTTTTAAATAGAACTCAGAGTAAATTAAGCAACGCATATAAAGGCATTAATGCTTTTATTAAACTACTTAATAATATTTATAGAGGAAGGATAGACCTACCTTTTCATTAGAATGTCATATATATTCACACATTTTCTTTTAATCATAAACATACATGATTTATCAATTTGCTTTCAATGCTCAAGGTTTCCTAAGTGAGGTTAAGCATTATCGTTAACAAACAGAAACTAAAGCTGCATCCCTCCACCAGCACAGCGGGAAGGAAAAAGTAAAAGCAAAACAGAATCCTCAAGCAAAATCCCCAGAGTAAAATCTAGCTACCACTTAACTTTAAAATTAGTTTCAGGAAACTACTACTTTTACAGTAAGAAGATATGGCGTCTTCTCTCTCTCTCTCTCTCTCTCTCTCTCTCTCTCTCTCTCTCTCTCTTATTTTTTTGTTACCCCTTGACCATATCCTTCCATTTTGTTATGTGATTCCTCTGACTCCTCGAAATCAGAAATCCCCAGCCGATCCTTACCTCCCGACCCCTTCGCCCAGGCAAGAAGTGACAAGCGCCTTCCAGTTCTGGCTGTTTAGGGTGACAATTCCATGAACACGAAGCAGACTTTGGCCCTTCCTGAAAACAAACATTCGAGAAGGTGAAGAAGACTTTTCATAGTACGAATGCAGCCGTAGACTGGCTGAGGAATATCTCAGTTTTTAATACACGACTAGACTATAGTGCAAAGGGGAATGTCGGGGTTTTATTTACCAAAGAGGAAAAACGTCGTTATCTCTCTCTCTCTCTCTCTCTATCTCTCTCTCTCTCTTTCTCTCTCTCTCTCCGCTTCCTCAAATAGAGATTTTGGATGCCCTCGGATTTCTTCTTTCAAAAAGAACTACGGAGAGAAGTTCATGTTTATTTAGGAGGAATCGTTAGTGTAAATTTGCCAAGCCATTTGATAAAGCTTTATAGAGGAGAATTTTGTTGTACTGAGTACATATTTACAAGTACATATAGTTTCGCTCGGTAAGAATTTGTTTTACAAGAAATGATTAAGAGAGATGATGTTTTCTTCATTCAGCCCACCTGCCTACTTCCTTATGCTCAATTTCGCAAAAAAAAATAAAAATAAAATAAAATAAAAAGTAAAATAAAACCGATGGTAAAGCTCAAGGAAAACATCTTTATTCAATATTCCAGCACTCACCAGAGAGAGAGAGAGAGAGAGAGAGAGAGAGAGAGAGAGAGAGAGAGAGAGAGAGAGAGAGACTTATGTATGATATAGAATAAACAGGATTATAGCACATAAATGACTTGCTGAAAACATTCTTACCTGTCCTGTGACATTTATCTGTTCATATATAGTACATAAAAAAATCTTCTAAAGTCACATGGAAAATTTTTTTTATTGAGAGAAATTTCTTATTCAATATCCAAGGAAATCAAGGAAAATATATACCAGATTATATATATATATATATATATATATATATATATATATATATATATATATATATATTTATATATATATATTACATATGATATATATATATATATATATATATATATATATATTATATATATAGTATATATATACATATGTATATATATATATATATAGTATATATACTATATATATATATATATCATATATATATATATATATATATAATATATATATATTTAAAGATTTAGCAATTGGAAAGAATAAGATTTTGCCGCAAAAATTTATGAATTGGAAACTCGCATACTGGCAACGTCGACCGTATGAGTATCCATGATAGCTAGGGTCTAAAGGACAAGGAAGTCAGCCTAAGATTTTAAAATTAGTGGTGGCGCAGAATTACAGTTGTATTTTGACAGTTTAATACACCATATTACTACGGGAAGTATCAATATTAGTAACCGCATTATTCTCTCTCTCTCCTCTCTCTCTCTCTCTCTCTCTCTCTTCGAAAGTTTTTTACATGATCTTCCAACAACTCGAATTCATTGAGTTTGTGAGAGAGGAACAAAAGAAGCTGTGTGTGTGTGAGAGAGAGAGAGAGAGAGAGAGAGAGAGAGAGAGAGAGAGAGAGAGAGAATGTTCACACGCCTTCAAATGTTGGTCGATCCTATTCTGCTTAGTTTATCCCAAATGATCGCTGAGGTCTTTCATCTGTATTTGTCAGATTTTGAGAATATGACATTTGCGATCAAAACAACACAATTCTTCCACTTGATTTATTTCATTTATGTGAATAACAGTGGAATAATATTCATTGGAAGTCAGATATAAAATTCTTATTTATTTTATCTTGCTGGTAGGGATGACGTAAGCTCATTCTGAAAAAAAGAAAATGGTTTGATGAAAAAGTAGGTATGACTGAAAATATCGGAAGAAATGATAAGAGTCATAATGTCGAAATTAAAAGGTGTTCTGATTTATTTGACTCACAAACATCCCCAAGAAAAGACGCCGACCCCCCAAGTGAAATTTCCTTCGGAATCCACGCTTTCAAACTTTGATTAATCGTCAGTGATTATGTACGGAATTTGTTCCTCTCATTCATGGAAACAGGATTTCTATTTATTTATTTATTTATTTTTGTCACTAGATTTATTTATTGACCTGAGAAGAAAAGATACACAAACTTTCGTGATAAACACACTACACACATGAATTTCGGAGCCTTCATAGAAATAATCTTATTTCATTTGGACGATTCAAATGCAATTAGTTCGTAAATAAATTACCATTACATCTGCAAAGTAAATAGACATTGAGAAACTTTAACAGGCGAAGTATTTCCTACTCGACTAAGTGCATTCACTTGCGCAAATTAAGCTCTTGAAATAATAATAATAATAATATTTATTTTTATTATTGTCATTATTATTATTATAACAATAATAATAATAATAATAATAATAATAATAATGAATAATAATGAAGGTAGGAGACCCTCTCTTAAACATGTTTTGTTAAAGATGATGGCAGCATCAGTGGAATTGATTTTATATATGGTCTTTTCAATTCTTCTTATTATTCTCTTCTCATCAGCCCTGATGAGAAGAGAATAATAAGAAGAATTGAAAAGACCATATATAAAATCAATTCCACTGATGCTGCCATCATCTTTAACAAAATAATAATAATAATAATAAGAATAATATAATTTGTTTCTGTGATACTGTTGGTGTGTATTATGCCCATTATTTCATTGACCTCACTTGTTTTCTCCCTTAATTTCTTGGTGTTGTAGGCTTTCATGGAGGGGATCTTTGTTCTCTTTGTATCTGGCTCCATCCATTGTCTAATCTTTTCTACCCATTCCTTGTCCTCTCTGTTACTTCGTCGGTGTTTCTTCGTGTGTCGTTTGTTTTGGATACCTCAGCATACCTACGAAGAAATAAAGTACGATATGACAACAGAAAAGCAAATCCCGAAGAGGCTCTACCCAGATCTATACAATGACGGGAAAGAGGAAAAAATAGACAAGAAAGACAAAATCTGCAACCTTTTGAAAAGAGGGAATTGCAGATTTTGGGAGAGAATGTTACTACAAACATCCTAAGATATGTCAAAACTATGAAAAATATATGTAAATGTGCATACTTAGATGGATATGGGGATGATTGCAGAGATCTGCATCCAAAAATATGTAAAAACCTAAAAGAAGGAAAAACGATGTAAGTTCGACAAAAAATGCAAATATATGCACCCTGTAGCCATGAATCATAATCAAATAAATAACCAACCAAGTAATAAAATCCAAAATATGAAAGAAACAAATAAAGAGAGAAATCAAGAATATCAGGTAAAAGAGAAAAGCAAACCACCAATGAGATATGCAGAGGTGTCAGCAAAAAATTTCAAAGCATCAGCTCCGAAATTCTACTCAAGAGATAATAACTGTATTTATTATGCAAGAGGATATTGCAGAAAGCGGAGAAAATTGCAGATTCAGACACAAAATGAATAATTATGATGAAGGAAGATCAAATATTATGGAAAAGTTGGATTTTTTAATGTCAGAATTTCTGGAAATGAAAAAAGAACAACATACCAGAACAGGAAAGAGACATGGGAAAATCCTTATTACTACCAGTATTAAATGAAGGAGAAAACACGCAAACCATCATAGTGATGAATGCGCAGGGTTTAGTTACGAGTAACTCAAAAAGAAAAATAGAGTACTTAGAAGAACTAACCCAAAATGAAAAGAAAATAGATATAATGAATATAAGTGAAACCTGGTATTCCCAAAGAGACTGGGAATGATGATCAAATAAAAGGGTTCCAAACTTATAGATCAGATAGAAAAAATAGGAATCAAGGGGGAACCGCAATATATGGGAAAGACAAAAAACAAGGAAAAATATATGAGAAATATAGTAACTCAGAATGTGAACTAATAGCGGTAGAATTTGAATCTGAAAAAATTGATGAACATAGTAATATATAGACCTCCTAATACTAAAGAGTTTGACTTAATAATTGAAAAATTGGATGATATATGTAGAAATCACAAGGACTGGACTATTTCTCCTATCTGGTGACTTCAACTTTCCTTTCGTAGAATGGAAAGAACGAATAGGAGATTGTGGTTGTACTTATACATATAAAAAAGAGAGTAATAGTAGTGCAGAAGATAAGAGGCAATTTGAAAAGCTATTAGATATGCTACTAGAATACAACATTCAACAAATAAATCACCTGCCAACAAGAAAGGAAAATACTTTAGACCTAGTATTTGTGAACGAGATGAATTATGTTAAAGAAATAATAGTTTATAATGCTAGTATTTCAGACCATAATGTCATAGAATTAACAGTTCATTCCAAAGCAAGTGAAAATAGAGATAAGCAAGAAATGAAAAAGTGGGAAGGATATGGAAAATACAACTTCTACAGTAAAAATATAAAATGGTCAGAAATTAATGAAGAATTAAAACAAAGATTGGGATAACATTTTCGTAAGTGATGACATAAGGGTAAATACGGAGATATTATATAAAATATTGGAGAAAATAGTGAAAAATATATACCGAAGAAGAAAAGTAACATCATTCATGCATACCAAGAGACAGAAGGATCTTGTTCCAGAAAATCAGAAAGTGGAAAAAAGGTCTTGCAAAAGAAAAAAATGCATGGAAAGTTATAGAACTAAAAAGTAAGATAGAAAATGCAGAACAAAAGATTATACAATCAAAAGAAAATGAAAAACGGTGACTTGCGAAGAAAAAAACCTATTAAATATCAAGCAAAACACCCCAAACTATTATACTCATATGCGAAGAAGATGAATAAAAGAAGAATAGAAATAGGCCCTCTGAGAATTGAAGGGAGATTAACGAATGAAAAAAAAGGAAATTTGCAAACATTACTGGCAGAACGATATAAGAGAGAATTCACCCCTAGAATAGATAATGAAGATAATGAATATAGAAGTAAGGGATGAAAATAGTGAATATTTAGCTGACATAGATATTAATGAAGCTGATATTGTGCAGGCTATTAATGAAATTAAAAAATGGAGCTGCTGCAGGGCCTGATGGAATTCCTGCTATTTTGTTTAAAGAAAGTAGTTCATTCTATCGCAAAGCCACTTGCAATATTATTAAGACAAAGTGTGGATACAGGCAAGATTTATGATGAGCACAAATTAGCATATATTACCCCTACTTTCAAAAGTGGATCAAGACTAGAGGCAAGTAATTATAGGCCTGTGAGTCTAACATCACATATTATGAAAGTGGTATGAAAGGGTAATGAAGAAAAATATTATGAAACATTTAATAAAAAATAATTTGTTTAATAAAGGAACAACAGGTTTGGTTTCGTACCCGGAAAAAGTACACAAACCCAACTGTTAGTCCACCGTGAGAACATATTCAAAAAATATGAAAAGCGGAAATGAAACAGATGTGGTTTATTTAGACTTTGCAAAAGCTTTTGATAAAGTAGACCATAATATATTAGCGAAGAAAATTAGAAAACACAATATCGTGGATAAAGTAGGAAGATGGTTAAAAGAATTTTTACACAACAGAAAACAGATAGTTATTGCAAACGACGAGAAATCGGATGAAGCCAAGGTAATATCCGGTGTGCCGCAAGGTACGGTGTTAGCTGCAATACTGTTTGTTATTATGATTGAGACATAGACAATAATGTTAAGGATTCGGTAGTGAGTAGTTTCGCAGATGACACAAGAATAAGTAGAGAAATTACTTGTGATGAAGATAGGAACGCTCTACAAAGAGACCTTAACAAAGTATATGATTGGGCAGAGGTAAATAGGATGGTATTTAACTCTGATAAATTTGAATCAATAAATTATGGAGACAGAGAAAGAAAGCTATAATGCATATAAGGGACCTAATAATGAGACCATCACAAATAAGGAAGCAGTTAAAGACCTTGGTGTGATGATGAATAGGACATGTTATGCAATGATCAAATAGCAACTCTGTTGGCAAAATGTAAAGCAAAAAATGGGAATGTTGTTACGGCACTTCAAACAAAAAAAAGCTGAACACATGATTATGCTTTATAAAACATATGTTCGTAGTCCACTTGAATATTGCAATATGATATGGTACCCACACTATCAAAAGGATATTGCCACAAATGAGAGTGTACAAAGGTCCCTTTACAGCTAGAATAGAAGAAGTTAAGGACCTAGACTACTGGGAAAGACTACAATTCTTATAAATATAGTCTAGAAAGGAGAAGAGAACGCTACATGATAATTCAGGCATGGAAACAGAGAGAAGGAATAGCAGAAAATATCATGAACTAAAAAATATCAGAAAGAGCAAGCAGAGGTAGATTAATAGTGCCCAAAACTATACCAGGAAAAATAAGGAAAGCACACAGGACATTAATCCACTACGCACCAGCATCGATAATGCAGCGTCTATTCAATGCGTTGCCAGCTCATCTGAGGAATATATCAGGAGTGAGCGTAGATGTGTTTAAGAATAAGCTCGACAAATATCTAAACTGCATCCCAGACCATCCAAGATTGGAAGATGCAAAATATACCGGAAGATGTACTAGCAACTCTCTGGTAGACATTAGAGGTGCCTCACACTGAGGGACCCTGGGGCAACCCGAACAAGATGTAAGGTCTGTAAGGTAAGGTCGTCTTCTGTGGCATCGTCTCCATCCATTGTCTAATCTTTTCTACCCATTCCGTCCTCTCTGTTACTTCGTCGGTGTTTCTTGTGTGTCGTTGATACCTCATCCTCCCTGTCGTCTTCTGCGGAATCGTCTCTCAGTTCGTCTTCGTGTAATTCGTTGTCGTGTGACATTTCCCTTTCCAGTTCTTCTCTTTCTGTTGGGGAGAGCCAGTTCTTTTTCTTTTTATTCCTTACTTGGTCAGCCAGCCTCTGCTCTGTTTGGGGGGTGTTATTCCTCTCATTCCAGATGTTGACCAATCTTCTTCTATCCTCTCTCCGTCGGGTTCCTTCTGATGTAGCATCTCCATATTTCCTTATTTTCTTCTCTTGTCCATTTCTTTCTTTTTCTTCTGTAGCTCCAATCTCAGGCTGTTGATTACTGTCGTTGTGGTGATCAGTTGCTGGATGACGACCTCCAAGTACCTGACCGTCTTCCCCTTCAATTGGGTTGAATACGTGGTTGCCGGATAAGCTCCTCTGTTGCCAGAGGTTCCATTTACGTCGTTATCGTTTATTCCTTCACAAAGCACTACACCCAAGAGCAAATACAGACAGACTATACATAACACGAAAGGAAGGAGGGAGAGGACTACTAAGTATAGAGGACTGCGTCAACATCGAGAACAGAGCACTGGGGCAATAGAGTGCATGGGAAGAAGGACTAATAAAAGTAGACAAAGACCCAGAAATATACAGAGACAGGAGAATGACAGACAGAACAGAGGACTGGCACAACAAACCAATGCACGGACAATACATGAGACAGACTAAAGAACTAGCCAGCGATGACACATGGCAATGGCTACAGAGGGGAGAGCTAAAGAAGGAAACTGAAGGAATGATAACAGCGGCACAAGATCAGGCCCTAAGAACCAGATATGTTCAAAGAACGATAGACGGAAATAATATCTCTCCCATATGTAGGAAGTGCAATACGAAAAATGAAACCATAAACCACATAGCAAGCGAATGCTCGGCACTTGCACAGAACCAGTACAAAAAGAGGCATGATTCAGTGGCAAAAGCCCTGTACTGGATCCTGTGCAAGAAACATCAGCTACCTTGCAGTAATAAGTGGTACGAGCACCAACCTGAGGGAGTGATAAAAAACGATCACGCAAAGATCCTCTGGGACATAGCAGAACGGATAGGGTGATACGTGCAAACAGACCAGACGTGACGTTGATTGACAAAGTCAAGAAGAAAGTATCACTCATTGATGTCGCAATACCATGGGACACCAGAGTTGAAGAGAAAGAGAGGGAAAAAATGGATAAGTATCAAGATCTGAAAATAGAAATAAGAAGGATATGGGATATGCCAGTGGGAATCGTACCCATAATCATAGGAGCACTAGGCACGATCCAAAGATCCCTGAAAAGGAATCTAGAAAAACTAGAGGCTGAAGTAGCTCCAGGACTCATGCAAAAGAGTGTGATCCTAGAAACGGCACACATACTAAGAAAATTGATGGACTCCTAAAGGAGGCAGTATGCAACCCGGAACCCCACACTATATATACCACCCAGTCGAATTGGAGGACTGTGATAGAGCAAAAAAAAAAAAAAAAAAAAAAAAAAAATAAAAATAATAATAATAATAATAATAATAATAATAATAATAATAATAATAATAATAATAATAATAATAATAATAATAATAATAATAATAATAATGAAAACTATGTTCTAGGACATTCCAACGAAACAGCCGATGTTAGTTCACCATCTGAATAATCCAAATGAATGTAAAATACCACTGGTTTACAATTAAGGAGGGAAAAGACGTAGACTAGAAATTACCTTATTAAGACCATCAATATTAATATAAATATTTTACGGTAAATAAATAAACCATCATATTTTTTTATGGAATAAATTATATCTAATAGGCGAGAAGCACACTGAAATGTAGCAACAAAGAATATCGGAAGAAAGGCTTATACTACAAATAGAATTATAAAACGTGAAAATAGCTTTTAAGAGTGAAGACAGTCTACAACAAAAGTAACGGTCACTGAGGACAAGAGAGCGCCAAGAGAAGTCCAGGATACCAAATCCATGTGGATTAGTAAGTTATCATTGTCAAAAGACAAACAGCCCATGTCCGCGTCGATGATCATCATGCATTCCTGAGCCCCTGAACTCGGTGTATATTCGGTAGTCTCATTAAAGCGTCAGATGAAAGCTCAGATTTACTCAATCGTGTTCAGTTCTCTGTGAGGATCGTTGTTAGCATTATATTGTATGATACTCGTATATGATAAATCTATTAAAATTTAAGCATTCACATTGGACGTATAGGGCTATATTTATTGCCTCGGGAGCGTATATGTAAATAGCTGCAATTAAAGAAGTCTTCATCATTTGTTCTGCAATATTGCATTGTTGCTCATCTTCAGCATTTTGTTCCATATTATTCAGATGGAGAAGAAGGCTTCATAAGGGAGACATCCTTGCATCGCTTAGCAATCCCTTTCAACCCACACTAAAACGAAGACCCTGACGTACACAAAGTGTCATCATTAATCAATAGCCTATGAAGACAGAAAGTACTCTTTTTTATTTTTTATTTTACTTTTAGGAAATACTACGAGATATTTATTTCCTGCCTATTTTTACATTCGTGTTTCTATTAGCCTGCCTTTAAGGACAAAAACTAGCATTCGGTAACGATAAAACTTCTCAGAGATGTTGTCTTTTTCCTGTCTAGCTTTACAATATAATTACGCACTTCTTTGCTTGTCTCAAACAAACATATAGTTTGCAAAAATCGTTGTTTTAGAATCGCTGTGAATGAAAAGCAAATTTTTACTGTGAAAGATCTTTTTAAGCAATATTTACTACAACTTTTGGAGGTTTTGTTTCTGGTTTTTCTAATCCTTATATATTTATATAGAAATTATATTCATAGTAAGTGAGTACAAATGGCCAAAAAAGTTTGTACATGACTATGGTTTCGAAAACTGAGGGATGAAAATAGAGAAAGAATTAGGTGCAAAAGGCCAGATAAATATAACTCAAAATGACAATAAAAACACTGATTTGAAGGGAAAATAAAAAGAATATATGTAATACATCAACAGATACTGTTTACAGAAAAGAAAGCTTTAGGATGAGGCTAAAATAAGCTGGGGAAATAGAATTCAGTGAATTTTAGGAATATCAAATGAAAGGTGACTTCAAAAAATTAATACTATACCATTTCAGAAAACCGAAAATAATAGAGTATAAGTAAAACGGAATTACCCAGATATTACGGGTGGAGTAAGACTATATTAGAATGAAACGATTTTATGTATGTAAGAAGATTTTTTCTCAGCGTAATTTTCACCCTAAAATCACAAGATTTTTCCGTTACATTTCCTTGCACTTCAGCGCAAACGGTTTGCATGTGAGCAGAAAAATCGTCCGGTTTTATCAAAGGCGAGAAAAGTCATAGTATTTTACTGCCTCTTCAGCCAAAAGACATTTAAGCTTAAACTGGTGGAACGTTTCTTTGGAATCTTGTTTAATATCAGACTCGAAGTATATGTATCTTAGAGGATGTAATGAGATAAATAACACAAAACTATAAAAAAAGTAAAAAATATGTGCCGAAGTTTCTTCTGCCCAATCGAGTTTTCTGAACAACGCATACTGCTGTACAAAACCATCGGCTACGATAGGTAGCGCTTAAGTTGCTTCCTAGATGCGGCAGAGTGAGGGCGTGTCCCACGCTTCCGGAAAGCGCTGCCAGATGCACGATCCAAGGCTAGATTTAACCTTGAATAAAATACAAGCTACTGAGCCTAGAGTTTTCTTACGGGCTGCTGAAAAGCAAGAGCCCGTGCCGGCACAAGGCTGGTTTAATCTTCCTACCACTTCTGAGGCTAGAGGGTTGCAATTTGGTATGTTTGATGATTGGAGGGTGGATGGTCAAAATACCAATTTGCAGCCCCCTTAGCTCTTTAGTTTTGTAGATCCGAGGGCGGACAGAATAAAGTGCAGACGGACGGACAAAGCCGGTAAAATAGTTTTCTTTTACAGAAAACTAGAAATGAGGAAATTAATGAACTTTTGATTAAGTGAGTACATGAAAGCATACAGTGACGAAAAGGGATTAAAAACAAACTGCGACAAAACTTCAGAAAATAAGATCAAGATATTCTGAAGAGAAAAGGCTCACTTAAGAAATAGGAATGTACCAATGTCCCTGGAAACACAAGAATAAAGGAAATCTTTCAATACCCACGAAACAATTCTGGGATAAAAGTAATTTAATAAGCAGGAAAACTCCCAGAACAAAGTCCTCGTAAATAGATGATGTTAGTTAAAAGATCATTACGTTGGGAATACCTATTTTAATGAAGAGGTAAAGGAAATTTAATGCATTTGTTATACAAGTGCAATTGGCGATAAAGTATAATATGTAATCTTTAACTCATCTGAAACAAAAAATTCTTTTATCAAAGGCCTTTGACATAACGACAGATATCGGCCGCATCTTCAACTCGTCTGAAATCATAAATATTAAGACTTTGACAAAACGAAAGATATCGGTCTAACTTTAGCTAGTATAATAATTTAAACTACAGTGTGCTTACGAAACAAAAGGAAGACAGAAAAAAACAATCTGTAAGGGAAATTTTGTTCGAGAATAAAAAAAAGAGAAAATGCGGTTTCATCTCAAAGGAAGAGAAAGACCAACTCCCGATAATAGAATCTAATTTTCTTCTAGATGTAAGTCACTTAATATGACTGGTTTATGTTCCAACAGTCCTCTTTAAATAACACTCTCTCTCTCTCTCTCTCTCTCTCTCTCTCTCTCTCTCTCTCTCTCTCTCTCTCTCTGTAGTGGAAGTGTATTTATGAACTTCCTTTCAACACCTAAATCAGTCATAATATTGAACGCATCACATTCACAAAGATCATATGGACATATTTAAAGCTGTTGACCTTACCCGTTATAAGTAACATCAGTATCCATCTTTCTTCCTATTGTTACCATCTTCAGTGATGAAAATTCCATTCACTTTAATAGCATTCATTCGGCGTCAATGATCCTGGTAGTCACGACGCCAGATAATTATTAATTATTCATTCATTCATTAATAGCATTCATTGATTTCACCTATCAAGGATAAACGACAATACAAGATGTTCTACAAAGGGGATCCAGTCCACGTCAGGACGGACGAGTCTTTTCTGTGAAAGGTCAACTTGAAGAATAAATGACTTGCAACTGTATACAAAGAGCATATGTGCTTCAAACATATTTAAGCTTTAATGTAGGTACAATCCAGTTGAGGCATGTGGATACTATACCAGTTAACTTAAAAATCTGATACGCTTCCTTCCTTTTGTTGAAACGGAAAAACTCTAAATCTTAAAAGCGCAAACCTATGCCATGTAATGGTCACTAAAAAAAACATAACCACCCGGATTGTTAGCGCTGCTTTTATCTGCCTGTTAGGGGATCTACCTGGGCTTTTGCTCTCTATACCAGAAATTGCCAACCTTTTTCAAAGCTCAAGTTAAGCGAAAGTAAACAATTCGCTCAGTTTTCTCCTTCTAGTATGTCTGTCACCTTGTTCATTTATGTTGAATTAATAACTGTGTTTACATATTGTTCCATTTATAACCCTGCAATAAAATTCCTTACTAATTTCTTTCATTGGCAACCTATAACCTCTTCGGTTGTATTTCTTGCCAAGAATTTGTTTTAAAATTTTGAATAATAGATAACTTCTATTTATTAGTAATTAAAAGAAAAGTTTACATTGTGATCCATGGAGGGATCTAGGCATACCTTTTTTTTACAGTACATCGGAGAAAATTAGGAGTAAAAAGAATTATGAGTAAGTAAATGTTACATTTGAAGAAAAATTCAAAGATAATTGAAAGTTCCTCCGAGGAAAGATGAAGGAAAGAATGTTACGTGATCACTGTTCTGTAATTCTTACCTGAAGGTGTCTTCCAAAATAATGGACTTTCCTTGCCATCTAGTAGACCTCGTACTGCCGACTTTTTCCTTCAGTTGGAATTGACTACCAAAATTAACTTTTATGACGGAACTGATGCGAACTTCCATAATGAACACAATCAATAACTAATCTGTTACTTCATATTTGAACCCTGAAAGGTGATAATTGACCTCCCAATAGATTAGAACCTTTATCATGCTCAGGCAAACATATTTGAATGCAAAAGTATCTTAAATATTATGAAAGGGATGAAAGAACTTATATTCACTGATATGACTACAGTTTTTTACCACTTTCAATGTCATAATTTCAGAATATTTAATATTTTTCCAATGTTGTTATCTACAGTCATGTCAAGCGAATGTAAGTTACTTAAATTCATAATGAGATAAGTACTAAAAGTGGGGTTAATAATGATTCATAATAAATCAGACATACACACACATGCACACACACAAACACACACACACACACACACTATATAAAAAATATATATATATATATATATATATAAAATATATATATATATATATATATATATATATATATATATATATATATATATATATATAAAGAAAGAGAGAGAGATGAAAACTTTTACTTTAATTCAATAAATCAATGTCAGACAGGTCAATACATTCCCGAGATAATATTCAGAAGTTCTCTAGTGATTCTGGCAAACATATCTCTGTCTTCAGACTGAGATATTAACTAAACCAAGTATCTTCAGTGAATCATTTATTTCTCTACAAGAATCTAGTAAATTTCTAACCCGACCCCGTCCCGTCCTGTGGGCTCCAGTGAAAACTGGGTCACAAATAATTCTTTTATGAAAAACTGGCAATTCATAACAGTTTAACATGAGAGCGTTTTCGTTCCATAAAGTTTACTGATGTTCATTGCTTTTATCCCTTTAGTTTAGTTCTAATGCGTTAACGCGCAAATATATATATATATATAAATATATATATATATATATATATATATATATATATCATATATATATATATATATATATATATATATATAATATATATATATATATATATATATATATATATATATATATATATATTAAATTGCTCTCTCTCTCTCTCTCTCTCTCTCTCTCTCTCTCTCTCTCTCTCTCTCGGCATGCATGTACTTAAATGCGTAGTTGCCCTCGTGAAGCCAGTGAACAAAATGTACCATTCTTAGAATTATATTGAATGTGATTTTACAGCAAATGAAGACTAGTAAGTCGTAATTTTATCAGTTATCAAAGTCCCATAAATTTCAAAAAAAAAAAAATTCTAAGAAAATTTGGGTATTCAGCGAGAATCGACCATATTGAATTCATTTTATAAAGAATGATACACATTGTATGAAAAAAGATTCATCAATTGTATTCCAATTAGAACACTGTGGTAATTATTTTATTATAAATCGTAATGCATTGTACTTTATATGGGATAAATCTCTCGAGCCTCAGGAAGAATGTTTAAAAAAAAAAAAAAAAAAAAAAACGTATATGCACGAGAAGTACTAGAAACTAAGCGGAAAAAAACACCATTTTGATTGTTAATAACATTAAAAACATGTGACAGGAAGCATTAAGGAATTGTGTTTCATGTTTTCTTTCCATTCTTGCTGATACTAAGTTGAGACTATTATAATTTCTTTATTTTTACCATTCATTTTGTCGGCACTATAGCTTATTTTGTCGTTATTTTAATGAATTATATTGCTATAATAGATATATATTCATTCTACTTAAGAAAATATCGTACATACTTCTGGAAAAAGAATCAGTTTGTGGCAAAGCAAAGTATAAAAGTTATCAGGAAAGAGACACGGCCCTTGAATCTATTCATTTTACGAGGAGACGAAATACGAGGTCAGAATCGAATCCCATGAAAGCACAGGATCCAAAACAATCGGCGAAAACAGAAGAGGGTCGGGAGCGCCTCCATCCTAATTCGAATGGATGACGGGGATCAAGAGGTGATCCTAACGGAAACACAAACCACGCGAGTCTGTTGATAATGGCGCCATGAATTTAGAACGTATGTCAACACGAACTTGAATCCTCAAGACGTTGGCTATTCTGTTTGTTCGGTGCAAGATGATTAAGAGACAATGATTCACATTAAGCCTTTGAGTCACTGCAGTCGATGGGGTGCAGGTGAATTTCGTTTGCGCAGTCTGTTGCGCATGAAATTAACTGAACGGCTGAAACATTGGAGGTGCTCAGGAAGGTAAGGTAAGAGTAAATTGTGGATCAATGTTTTTCCAGATGGTTCGGCCTTCCTGTTAGGTGCACGGAAAACCTGACGTTGTGGAAATTATCTCCACAGAGGCTTCATCCATGATTAAACTGCTGAAGTATGAGAGTGACGGTGATTGACTTTTTTTTATTCTGTCATTTGGATACAAGGAAAAGATGGCCTATTTTTTT
>NC_087216.1:58855381-58860381 GCF_015104395.2 Macrobrachium nipponense
TTCTTCTCATCTCAGTAAGAAAGAGGAATTATCCTTAAAAGTGAAATGGAAAGGTCATTTTAATCTGTTTAAAATACGACCTTTATGAATTTTGTAATTAAAGTATTATATTATTATTTTATTATTATTATTATTATTATTATTATTATTATTTTATTCTTATTATTATTATTATTATTTAAATAACTGAAATTATCAATAAACATTTTACATACTAGTACCATAAAAATTCTTTCATCTCGGTAAAAGAAGAGAGAAGAGAGAGAGAGAGAGGAGAGAGCGAGAGAGAGAGAGAGATGTTTATCTCTCTCTGTTCTCTAAAAAACAAAAATACTTATAACGCTTCCAGCGAAAGAGAGGGAGGGAGTTACCACTATGACACATTATTATCTTGTGGTGGCAAAAAAGAGAGAGAGAGGAGAGAGAGAGAGAGAGAGAGAGAGAGAGAGTGGAGAGATGAGAGTGAGTTAACCTTAATTAAAAAGTGACATGGATAGATTAGTATGTATTGTATTTCTTTAAAATACTATCACATATGAATTTTGTAATTACAGTTGTTATTATTATTATTATTTTTTTTTTTTTGCTCTATCGCAGTCCCTCCAATTCGACTGGGTGGTATTTATAGTGTAGGGTTCCGGGTGCATCCTGCCTCCTAGGAGTCCATCACTTTTCTTACTATGTGCGCCGTTTCTAGGATCACACTCTTCTGCATGAGTCCTGGAGCTACTTCAGCCTCTAGTTTTTCTAGATTCCTTTTCAGGGATCTTGGGATCGTGCCTAGTGCTCCTATGATTCTGGGTACGATTTCCACTGGCATATCCTATATCCTTCTATTTCTATTTTCAGATCTTGATACTTATCCATTTTTTCCCTCTCTTTCTCTTCAACTCTGGTGTCCCATGGTATTGCGACATCAATGAGTGATACTTTCTTTCTTGACTTTGTCAATCAAAGTCACGTCTGGTCTGTTTGCACGTATCACCCTATCCGTTCTGATACCATAGTCCCAGAGGATCTTTGCCTGATCGTTTTCTATCACTCCTTCAGGTTGGTGCTCGAACCACTTATTACTGCAAGGCAGCTGATGTTTCTTGCACAGGCTCCAGTGGAGGGCTTTTGCCACTGAATTATGCCTCTTTTTGTACTGGTTCTGTGCAAGTGCGGGCATTCACTTGCTATGTGGTTTGATGGTTTCATTTACGTATTGCACTTCCTACATATGGGAGAGATGTTATTTCCGTCTATCGTTCTTTGAACATATCTGTTCTTAGGGCCTGATCTTGTGCCGCTGTTATCATTCCTTCAGTTTCCTTCTTTAGCTCTCCCCTCTGTAGCCATTGCCAATTGTCATCGCTGGCTAATTCTTTAGTCTGTCTCATGTATTGTCCGTGCATTGGTTTGTTGTGCCTGTCCTCTGTTCTGTCTGTCTTTCTCCTGTCTCTGTATATTTCTGGGTCTTTGTCTACTTTTATTAATCCTTCTTCCCATGCACTCTTTAGCCACTCGTCTTCACTGGTTTTCAGATATTGCCCCAGTGCTCTGTTTTCGATGTTGACGCAGTCCTCTATACTTAGTAGTAGTCCTCTCCCTCCTTCCTTTCGTGTTATGTATATTTGTCTGTGTATTTGCTCGGTGTAGTGCTTTGTGTATGTCATATGTTTCCTGGTTTTTCTGATCTATGCTGCGGAGTTCTGCCTCGTCCATTCCATATTCATGCGCTGTATCGATACTGGCACTGCCCATGTGTTTATGGCTTTTATCATATTTGTTTCCAGCGTTGAGTTTTGACTTGAGTATCGCCTTGAGTCTCTGCATATATTCTTTCCTGATCGTGTCCTTCACCTCGGGTGTTTTATATCCCCTCCTTCCTTATTCCCAGGTATTTGTATCCTGTCTCATCTATGTGTTTGATGTTGCTCCCGTCTGGTAGCTTTATCCCTTCAGTTCTCGTTACGTTTGCCTTTTTGTATGTTGACTAAGGCGCATTTTTCTATTCCAAACTCCATCCTGATGGCCCCAGATACAATCCTTACAGTCTGGATTAGGGTATCTATTTCCCTGATGCTCTTACCATACAGCTTGATGTCGTCCATGAACATCAGATGGTTGATTCTGTTGCCTCTTTTCTTGAGTTGGTACCTGGCATCCATCTTCTGTAGTACTTTTGTCATGGGAATCATGGCTACTACAAAGAGTAGTGGGGACAGTGGAGTCACCCATGGAAGATCCCTCTCCTGATATTAACCTCTGCTAGTCTTATTCCAGAGCTTGTAAGTATTGTATTCCAGTTGTGCATGTATTTTTGAGGAAGCTGATGGTGTTTCCTCTGCCCCATATATTTTCAGGCAGTCTATTAGCCATGTGTGGTATCATGTCGAAGGCTTTCTTATAGTCTATCCATGCCATGCTTAGGTTGGTTTTCCTTCTCCTACTGTTCTCATTACCATTTTGTCTATCAGGAGCTGGTCTTTTGTGCCCCCTACACTTCCTTCTGCAGCTTTTCTGTTGGTGGGGGATGGTGTTTGTCCTCCTCTAGGTAGTTGTATAGCCTTTCACTGATGATACCTGTTAGTAACTTCCACATTATTGGTAGGCAGGTGATAGGCCTTTAGTTACTGGCTATATTTCCCTTACTCTTGTCTTTTTGTACTAAGGAGTTTCTTCCTGTGTCATCCATTTGGGTGCTTGGTGATTTGAGATACAATGCTGGAGTTGTTCTGCTATTCGTGGGTGTAGGCTTGAAGTTTTTGAGCCAGTATCCATGGACTTCATCGGGACCTGGGGCTTTCCAGTTTGGCATTTTCTTTAGTTGGTGTCTGACTGTGTCTTTTCGTGATGTCTGTGAATCTTTGTTTTGTTTTATTCTCCCTGTTTTCTACTACTATTATTATTATTATTATTATTATTATTATTATTATTATTATTATTATTATTATTATTATTATTATTATTATTATTATTATATTATTTGAAAGTATTAAAAACAAATAGTACAAGTACATAAAAAATCTGAGTCTCAGTAAATGATGAGAGAGAGAGAGAGAGAGAGAGAGAGAGAGAGAGAGAGAGAGAGAGAGAGAGAGAGGGTGGGGGGTGGGGGGGGGAGGGAAATTTCATGAACACCTAAAATTGCAGCACTGCAGCCCTTCCCCCTACTGGCTGTCACAGAACTTGATATATCTTGACAGTTTTAGTACCTGGATCTCGGGAAAAGGTTACTGGAAGAAGACTGGGATTTCTTCATTCTACCATAATTTTTTAAATATAAGATTAAATCTTACTAATTCACTATGGTAATTTTCTTTCATGAATTGATATTATTGCTGTATAAATTAATATTAATATTTGAAAATAGTCAAATCATTTATTTATCATACAAAAAAAACATACATCTTTGTAGTAGAGAGAGAGAGAGAGAGAGAGAGAGAGGCAGAGAGAGAGAGAGAATTACTATTTTATTATGTGATCATTTCAATTTTATTAAACTTACTAATACAGTATTAACCCATATTAGCTGAGTACTTTCCCTCAGTTAGTAGGCAAGACTGAGTTCTTTTCGAATTTTCATATTTGAAAATAAGTATTTTAACTTTGATGGAAATGAAGATCAGTGTTATAGTAATAAGAATATTAAAAATAAAAAGCCAAATTCTAAGCCATCTGATTGTAATTCAATATTAAATATTGTATAAATTGGCGAGAATCCGCCAAATACTGCGATATCGCTATGAATAGCGAAGTGCTTCTCAGGTCAGCTGGCTAGTTTCCTTACACCGATTTTATACTGGCCTCCCAGGTAGAAAAGCTATAATCCCTATCTAATTCATCTCGATGCCTTTTGTTTGTTGGAATCTTCTCTCTCGTACCTTTACAGTTGTAGGTGTCAAATACAAAAACTGTTTGTAAGTAATTCACAATCAATCTAATTGACCCATGAGTAAAATTATTTATTTGACCATTTTATAATTCGAAGACATTCTCGTGCCGAAGTGTATTCAAACGCACTCACGCGGTCTATTTGTGATAGTACATACATACTTTCTTTTTTTTCTTTTATGTCAACACTTATTTACAAACCACTTCACTGTAGGAATGATTATATATATATATATATATATATATATATATCTATATATATATATATATATATATATATATATATATATGTATATATATAATATATAGATATATATATATTATATATATATATATATATATATATATGTATATATAATATATATCTATATATATATATATACATATATGATCTTGGGTGATATATCATTACTGATAGGATATACTTTAAGTTGGTTTTTATTTCTAATACGAAATCACGGGCAAAAAGGCTTGTGTTTCATAGGAAATAGTATTCATAATGAATAAGACTTTTCATTTTCATTTACATAAGTGTGTAATATATATATATATATAGTATATATATATATATATATATATATATATCATATATATATACTATGATCCTGGGTGATATATCATTACTGAATAGGATATACTTGAAGGTTATTTATTTCTAATACGAATCACGGGCAAAAAAGGCTTGTGTTTTCATAGGAATATAGTATTCATAATTTGAATAGACTTTTCATTTTCATTTACAATAGTGTTATATCTATATATATATATATTATAATATATAATATATATAATATATATATATATATATATATATATATATATATATATATATATATATATATATATATATATATATATATATATATATATATATATATATATATATATATATATATATATATATAGATATATATATATATATATATATATATATATATATATATATATATATATATATATATATAGTATATATATATATATATATATATATATATATATATATATATATATATATATATATATATATATATATATATATATATATATATATATACATATGATCCTGGGTGATATATCATTACTGAATAGGATATAGTTGAAGGGTATTTATTTCTAATACA
>NC_087216.1:58880381-58887881 GCF_015104395.2 Macrobrachium nipponense
AACCCATGCTCCTTTCTGAGAATTCTGAGTCTTTCATTTGTCGTTAAAATATCATGTAGGCTATATATCTGAATAGTAGGTTATGTTCTTTATGATTCATAAAAGTTAAGGTGACATTGTCCCAAATCATTTTCCAGTTTAGCAATGGAATGGAACAATCTGGAAGTAGCGCTTTATACAGCATTTTAGTTATTGGTTTTGTTATATCCAGTTTTATATAAACGCTTTTACACATCTCAGTGACAAAGGGGTAGAAACTTGCAGTAAAATAAGCCATGATTCCAGAATATCTAGAAGGACGCAAATAACTCAGTCTCATTTGTCACCAATAAGAGCAAAATCCAAATCCCATTAGAGAATCTTTCATACCTGAATTGATAAAACATTGCGAAAGCCTTGTAGTTGACATTTATTATACTTATAATCCTCCTCTTATCTTATGCCGATATAATGAATACCTGCTTATTGTGTTGTAACATCCCTTCCAAATATAATTTACAATATTTGCATTTATTTTTGTCATGCTTACTTTTCATGGTGGTTGTTTGTGCTATGTAACCAAATTTTGAAAATACCATTGTATTTATGATCATTGCTTTTTGAAAAAGCTTCATCTTCCTTATAATTAATAGTTTGACTGCTGTCCCCATTTTCTGTGAGATTCAATATTCTGAGTTCGTCCACCATATGTAACCACGAAAGTGTCCATTCATTCATACCCATAATTTTTGTTTTCTGTTTAATTAATATCGGACCAGCTGCATCCTCAAAACCTTGAATTTCCTTGTAACAATAAAGTAAAGAAAATTCTGATGTTGTAATTAATCATGTCGTCAGCAAACTCTTGCAATTTCAATTCCTTATTGTTTAGTATTGTTAACCCTTAAATATTATCCTTGATATTATCGCCCTATAGAAAGGTTCCTGAACTATACAGTGTATTAACACTGACTGGATACAACCCTGTCTGACGGATCTGAGAACATCGAATAGTTCTCCAAGTTTGCCCCTTATAATTACCATACTCTAAAATCATTTGGTATCCCACATATACTGAAGATTAAAAATACAAATTCCATGTTCACGCAATCGAATGTTCTGCAGCAATTCAAAGTTAGTAAGGAACCTTCAAGTTTATAATTATTTACAAAATATAATACATCTCTTATTAGAGCGTCATACTGCGAGATGGATTTCTCACTGCCTATGCTCAGGGTAGATAGTCTTCTTTACCGGCCCATGTAATCTGTTTTTTAGTGAGTTTGCTTAAATTTTATAGTCAGTATTCAGCATATAAATGGAACTCCAATTTACAATGTTTGTCAAGCCCCCTTTTCCTCTACCGGTTTGATGATCCCAAATAATTGGTTTTCATTTATACGCTCATTGTCGACCATATATTGCAGAACTTCAAATAAAGCCTCTTTAGTGATGGTTTAGAACATTTTTTTTTAATTCAGCCGGTAGTTCATATACCCCTGGTGATCTCATAGATTTCATTGTCTTTATAACTTCCCAGACTTCTCCCATACTAAAATTTATTTGTTAACGTGTTTGTGGGTGCGTTTAATTTGTTGGAAAAAACAATCTGTTGTTTCTCTCTTACAGAATGATTTACAATATAAAGTCGTGTAAAAAGTTTTCACATATTTTACCGAGAAGGAATGAGGAGATTTTCTCTCCTTTAATATATTCTTCCTTCTTCGTGCTTACATGAAATCCTTCCGTAATATCATTTTGAATGTTCTTTCACTTGCTGAATTTCCTTATAGCAATTGCAATATATATTGTGCATTTCATATAACTGTCCGGTTCTTACATGCAATAATCTTAACCCATATTTCCGCAATAGTCATATGCAGAACAAGTTCGATGCATGAAGTATCGGACACTTTTTCACCCACCTTTTGTAAGTGTGTACTTCCCGGTTGCATATTCCCGAACTGTATGCGAGTATCGACCCTTCCCTGAAAAAGCGGGGACTCCATATCTTAAAAACTAACCACAGAATTTTCTTGAAAATCATCTCATTATGTTTCCCACTCCCAAATTACAATGAAGTTACTAACCTAACCTTACATAAAGGCAAGGCGGAAAAAATTGGGGCTGGTGCAATACCAGTATGCATCTCGGGAATTTACTTCTCGGTTCGTCTTCGTCATGAGGGATTGTTGGGCTCCGTAACTGCTTGATCACCATCGTTTCTTCTTGTTCCTCCATAATTTCTCCCCTGTCCTCCTCACACGAGTCGTATATTATCGTTAACATCGCCCAAGCCACTGCTAAGCACTGTGGGTTTGACCGATGTCATCGTATTATCTTTCAAGTTGTTGCTATATGAATGTGAGTTATTAATGACAGGGACGTCCGCCATGTTGTAAATATCTGCATAAGGTTAGTGGCTATAGTTACAATTGAGGGGCAAGTGTGAATCTCTACCACATTTGTAATAAACTTTTTTTTCCCTTATGTAATGGGTAATTTATATCCAGTTACTAAGATAGACGAGGGAAAGCTTGTCTTAATATCCATTTTCACTGTTCTTAGGAATACCCTTCGATATACCACCCACGGATTAAGCATTTCGTCTAAAACCGTCAGTTTTGCTGTATTTGCTCAAAACTGTAGTAATAACGTCGTATGCCATGTCGAATGGGGCATGGTCTCTCCTTGTTTTATATCGACGACCTTATCCTCATATTCGTTAACAAAAGCGTCAAAGGTTGTCTTATTGTTTACCTTCACCATAATCTTGTTATTCAACGTGTGTTGAAAACCACAAGTCTCGGGCGTTTCAACTCCTAATTTCCCAAATATAACGTTGCATGCCAACTCGTAGGATGAATAACGTGAAAGCCATATTCCAAAGAAATTGGTCCTCTTGACAATTCCGTTTATTCTGGAAGTAAACCTAAACACCAACCGGCTTTGGTATCGAGTCTCAAAGAGCAGAGCACCTGGCTGACTCACCCGGCCTCTGCTATAACTCAGCTTGAAGTACGAGTTACCATAGTTACCATGAAAGAAACATTAAGGTGATTTCAGTCTTAATGATAAAAAGGAGAAACTTATCTCCAGTCCCAATGTCCTAATTACATCATACATTTTTAATGGGTTTCCAAGAATAATGAATATAATTAGACTATGCTTTGGGGAACCATTAAGGGAATGATCCGTGAATAATGAGCCAGAATCTGAATTCAAAAAAGGTAAATAGAATGGGGTTCATTAATGTAGTCATCGGCACCCTACACGTTTTGTTCTATATGGTTCACAAATTCAAATTCAGATTCAAAAGCTTTATTTCAGACACAAATGGTCGTAGACAAACATACACATAAACATACATAAAAAACCTTGGAACTCTAAAAGGATGAAATTGAAAATAAGTTTGAGACAATATTATGAGAGAGAGGTGAAAAATTATTATATGAATGAAATATGGATTATGAAACTGAGAGTCGTCATACTAAAAGGATATATACATATATACCATCTCAGAATAAAGCATCATAAGGAAATACTATAATCATACATAAGGAGCGCACCAAATGCATAAATGAGGCTTCCCCAGTGTCTGAAAGTATTTCATCATAATACAGTCCTCAGAATTCTTCAGCCTTTGCAAATAGAATGTTACTTTTTTTGCGTCTCAGTTCTGGTAAAGATGGCTGACCAAAAGCCCCTAAAAGATCGGATGCACATGCATGCCTCGGAATGATGCCCATGATCCTTCGTAGGGTATCTTTGCAGCATACCCTCAACTTATTCATAGTTCGTTGTTTTTATCTGACAACTAATGACTTGCCATAAAAACTTGTACAAACTCTCTCAAACTGAAAAGGCTTTCTCTTTACATCATAGCTAAATATAGAAAAATTTCTTAAAATCATATTACTCCTCGCACATACGTAGATCTCTGTACAAATAGTCCAGTTCCTGGTTGGACGAATGGTTTACGTGCTCGCCTAACGATCAGAATTCTGCGCAGTAAAATAATATCCTAATTACTTTATTTTGGGTACAAAATCAATTCTTGCATTGTTAAAAACAACAGGTAATATATTAGTTAGAAAACAAATCATACATTTGGTTTTATTTACATTAACAATAGAAGCTTGTCAGACATACAATCCTGACAAATGTTTACAAGCTGCTGTATCCCATCTAAAAAGGAGCAAATGAAACATTATCACCGGCATGCAACAAACGGTTTAAATCATGTCGTTGAAATAGCATCCATCTTTAATGACTCAGGTTATGTGAGAGGTCATCCATATATACATTGAAAAGGTAAGGCGGAAGTGAACTTCCTTATTTCACTCCCCCTGAAGTGGAAAATTCACTCGAAAATACATCGCCACATTTGACATTCATTTGCTGATTTTTATACCGCTTACCTAGCAGTTTAATAATATAGCAAGGAACATTTCTTTTTGGCAGTTCAAAAAACACCCTATGAGGCACTTTATCAAAAGCTTCAGACATATCCATGAAACAAGCAAATGCAGGTGTTTTACGAGCATTATACTACTCCTACTCCTTGGTTGTGTGTTTACGTATATGAACTGGCATTTCCGTTACATGATGCGATTTATAAACGAACAGGTTGTCACTTGTCAGTAAGTACTTTTTTACATCTCTCCAACCTAATCGCTTCCAAAAGTTTTGACATAACAGTGACTAGGGCAATCGGCCTATAATTTGGTATGTCACTGTGTTTTATCTTTAATCAAAGGAGAATGTATAACTAGAATAAAATCCCTAGCTAAGTATGAATGACGGAAACAGGAAGTGATGAATCGATATCGGAATTATTTCTATTATTTCTGTCTTTGTTTCGTTTTAAGGGTCAGTTCATGGCCTGAACTGTTTGGTAACACAATGTATGTATTTACATTGGTGCAGATAGTAAGGACAAATATTATTGCTACCGGCAGCATAAACGTCTTTACGGTGATCAAAGAACAAAAGGGAGTAGAGCTCTTATAATGGTTCTGTGAGATTAAAAAGCTTGCGAGATAAGCATTTCATCAAAGCCTGGTCAAAATAACACTGAATGTGAGCAGTCCGCTAAGTCGAACACGTTTTTTACAATGATACTGTGAATGGACTGAAAATTTCATAATGAAAGCAGTGAGATGTTAAAGACGTTATGGAATTTCCTTGAAACATAGGTCCAGTATAAAGGATTATCTATGATGAGGAAAACATTTCCTTGGAAATTGAGGATAAAACATTAGATGTGTAGTAAAATCTAAAAGAAAAATAATACTGCGGTACCTTTTTCTAAAAATTTACAATTTTCGTGAATATAATGCGCGCATTTTCCCATTTTTCTCAAACAATTCATGCAACACTTCATTTGAAATTACCCTTTTTTCCACATTTAATGACATTATATTTTAAGCAAAGCTAAATGTAAAATAAAAATCCTAATTCTTATTTCAGTCTATACATAGAATGGGAGAATAACAGGGATAATTATTTATGTACTCATGGAAGCGATTATATCGAAAAATTAAAATTCGCTATTGATCCACAAACGGGACAGCAGCATTATTCCTTCGTATTCCATTACATAATTCAGTTATTATTCCTTCTTCAGATTCTGAGGGCGAAAGCCCCGATAGGACTCACCTCCCAGAACCAATGTGACCTTCAGCCTCGTCAGCAATTTTTCAGTGTCTCGTCCTCCCTCTATGGGGAACAGGATGATGACATTCCATTATGGATCGACCTGGAAATTATGTCAAAGATCAGGCCAAAATGCCGTGTACGATGGTGATGACCTTGACTGTACATTGCTGTAAAGAAGGTAATTGAGCTTGACACTGAAAGTATTCTTTGGCCGCAGACGAAGGATAATATATATTATAATAACGATATAATATATATATATATATTATATATATATTATATATATATTATATGTATATGTATGTTATATATATATATATATATATATATATATATATATATATATACTACTATATATATATAAATATATATATATATATATATATATATATATATATATATATATATAATATATATAGATGGATAGATAGATAGATAGATATATATACATATATACAAACACACACAACACACACACACACACACACACATATATATATATATATATATATATATATATATATAATATATATATATATATATATATATATTTATATATATATGTATGTTATATATATATATATATATATATATATATATATATATATATATATATATATAAAGTTAATGTAGTTTTCTTTTTCTTTTTTATTTATCGAGTTTAAATCAGCCTTGTTTCCTTTAAGTTTCTTTTGCTTAAGCAGCTGTAGGCTGGTTAGTTAATGTAAGGGTTTTTGTGTTGTTGAGTGGCCTCCTCCTCCCTTGTTTCTTTCTGTGACTATCGTTCTAACGATTGCTTTGGGATTTATTTTTGAGCTAGGGTGGATGGTTCGTAGGTGTACTGTGAACGTATGGTCTGCCCGCGCAAGTCCGGGCTTTTGGAACGCTCCTAGTTAGACCATCCCCTTGAGCAGCTTACGCTTTTGGATTATTGGAGGATGACCTTTTTGGCGGTGTATTTTGAAAACGGCGACTTTAGGTGCCTTAGTCACCTGATACTCTGGTACTGTTGGATCACGGCTCTTCATTCACGTGCGACCTTAGTATCCGCTTTACTTGGTTCCGCAAAAGCGTATGCTATTTGCGACATCTCCCATTACCCCTTATTCCCGTCGGAGGAGTCCACGGGAAATTGGTACCGTCGCTGGATCCCGGTACTGATTCTGGATTCACCTGCCACTTCTGCCTTCGTCTTACTGCTATTCTTCGGGGATGTGTGTGACCGTTGGCTCGTGAGGAGAAACGTAGGGAGGCAATCGCCAGGTAAGACAGAATAGCTGTTATTTCCTTCGAGGAGCCTTATACCCCTGTTGTCCTGGCGATCGTGTCCATCCCTTTGGTAGCAGTTTGGTGCTCGTTATGGACTCCTAATTCGTCCTGACTTCAGTTATTCATCCCCAACGTAAGGATTAGATGCTGTTATAAGTTCATTGTTACCCTTATTGTTTATTGTTTATTGGTGGATAGTATTCCATATCTTTAGTTGTGTATGGCTAGTTAGGTAAATTTAAGGTTTTCCTTGTTTTGATATCTTCCACTTCCTTCAGCCTTTTGTTTTCTATGACAGTTTTGGCCGGCATATGTTTGGATCCACTGTGATTTATGAAATATTTGTTCTCCTCCTCTAAATTTCTTTTAGGGTTTTGTTATTTAGCTTCAGGGTGCCTTGTGGCTCGTTGGGGACCTGGTATTTTGTCCTCTTGCTTTAAACTCAATTTTGCTGGTATGTATTTTACTTGAACTCTCAATGCTGATTTAATCTGTTTATCTCCATTTTGTAATAAATACTGTTAAGTTTTTCCGGAGTGTTTTTGTTCCTGCTTTCCTTGAACATGGGTTGCATATACTGTCTACGATCCT
>NC_087216.1:58890381-58902881 GCF_015104395.2 Macrobrachium nipponense
CCTCCGTTTCGTTAACCTATGTTTTTTTTCTTCCATTTCTTTTTTAAATGGGAGCTCTCGTAGTGTCCGCATTCTCAAGTCTGAAGGACCTCTCATTTTCTGGGAGAATGAAGACAAATTTTCTTCTTTCCTCTGTTTCGAAAGTTCCTCGTTCAAACATTATTATTATAATAGTTTTCCCTTTATTCCTTCCTGAATATCTGTTGCTGTATAAAACACTTTTTGTAACTAGGGAACGACATAAAATATCAAGATTAGAAGGAAGTAATTCTCTATGGTCAATGGTGTCATTGTAGTACCTTTTAACATTATATAACGGTTATTGTTTTAGTTACAATCTATTATTAAATCTATTAACTGCAGTAGACGTCTAGGGTCGTGTACACGAAGAATTAAAGCCTATCCATGATCCCGAAAGCAAATTTTACACTGTAGACTCATCCATTTATCATCAGGTATCCAATAAGCTGCTTGTGAGGCATCGTTGCTATCCCGTGTGAGCAGACGTGTCCGTGCATCCATTTAAGTTTTCTGTAAAAGAAAATTATTGAGATGGCTTTGCCTGTCCGTCCGCACTTTTTCTGTCCGCACTTTTCTTCTCCACCCTTAGAACTTGAAAAGTACTGAGGCTAGAGGGTTGAAAATTGCTATGTTGATAACCCACCTTCTAATCATCAAACTTACTAAATTGCAGACCTCTACCGCAGTAGGATGCTTTTATATTTTTTAAAAGTTAAAGTTAGCCATAATCAATGCGTCCGGCAGCGAAACAAGAAAATCCACCACGTCAGGCTAAGAGTTTCATGGACCGCAGCTCATGCAACATTATACCGAGACCGACTTTGGATGTATTTTCAGTGGCCTTGATTATACGCAGTGCAGAAAACTAGATTGCACCAAAGATACTTCAGAGCATTTTTTTTACTTGTCTCTAAAGCGCCTGCCTGCGCCTGCGTACAAGCTGGTATGTGTGTCGACATGACTTCAAATTTATGTGGAATGAGAGTGCAGCTTTATATAAAACTTCTGCTCCTTGTCATCATTTTATCCGGCATTACACTGAAAGTTTAGCAGAGATGGAGGTAACCGACCACCTACGTTAATTGCAAGTAAACAGAGTTAAATTAATGAGCATAGTTGGATTAGCTGCAAACTTCAGTTCAATTATGTGATTATGGTGCTGGGAGAGTATACGAACAGCAAAGATCCAGGGAGTGACATTCACATCTTAGACAGTAATATCTTCAATGGACTGATTCATTCATAAGCTCCAAGGAAAGAAAAAGGTTCCCTTCTGTAAGAAACTTTTGTAGTTATTCTTAGTAATAAAGTAGGACAGATGAGATGGGAAATTCTGTCTACATCGTTACTATCGACTCCCAACTGTGAGTAAAATAACGATTATAATTCTACTCTCATCGGGTGGCATACCTCTCTCTCTCTCTCTCTCTCTCTCTCTCTCTCTCTCTCTCTCTCTCTCTCTCTCTCTCTCTCTCTCATTTTCACTTTTTATCAAAAAGAATCCCCTTTAGCAAATTTTATACATCCATAATGTAGGCATACTTCATTTATCAATATTTTGTCTTCCTATGTTTAAAAAAATTGTGAATATATACAATGCAAATAGCAAGAATACCCTATATTTGGAATATTTGGGCAGATGACAACTAGAAGGATCACAGCATGCCTGCGGTCGAACTTGCAGATATGGATACAAACCTTACCAAATAATTAAATGAACAAACCGATTGAAATATGTATCAAACCTTGTTTTCATAAGCATGAAAATATAATAGGAGTCATTATTTGTATTTCTTGGATGGTACCTCAAAATAGATACATATTTTATCTGAAATAAATTAGTGGGTTTCATAGTTTTGCTGGTCATACTGGACGCCTAAGTTCGCGGTTCCAGTAATTCTAATACATTCATCGCCTTTACAAATACTCAATTTTTATTTCGCCTCTCTGTGAAAGAACAATTGTTTTGTTTTTTTTTATTTGAAGAACGCGTCCATTAGCTAATACATGGCAACAGTTGAATCTTACTCGTCCAACAAGGTCTGAATGTGAACGATTATTTATCATTCAGCATAAAGCTTTGTGATTTTCATCCCTCAAGTACTTACAAAAGGGCAGATTTCATTATTCTTTAGTTCATTCAACAAACTTGAATGCTCTAGTGTACTTTTGAAAGAATCCCAAAATAATAAGGTATTCTCACAAATATTATTTTCACCTCACTTCGGAGTAAAGTTCCCATGGTTTTTATTATATATAAAATGTAGCTAAAGCGGATTGGTGTTTAAACTCCTCCTCCCCCTACTCCCACACCCTACCCCTCCCCCAATTAATCCTCCTACCATATCTTAAAGGATGATACTGTTCTTACGCTCCTTAAGCGGAGTATTAGCTTCCAGTGCTGAACAGAACCTTGCAGCTTAGGTGATTTTTTTTTCTTACTTTTTCTTGCACTAATTATATATATATATATATATATATATATATATATATATATATATATATATATATATATATATATTTATGTGTTGGAGGAAGTAATATTCATTGATGTCTGTAAAGCAAATATTGTTTTTATTTTTTCCCATTATTTATATAAAGAGATATGAAAGTTAAACAATTGATAAAAGTCGAAATTAATTATTCTCTCTCTCTCTCTCTCTCTCTCTCTCTCTCTCTCTCTCTCTCCACTTAGATTTTCTTAAAGAAGAAAGTAAGGAAATGAAAATAACAAATAGCATATGCAACTAAAAATGTAACTCCAATACACAAGTATATAATGTTCTTTTTTATATAAAAGATCAGAAATATTTCTATAATTATAAACTACGCGCTCCTTACACCCAGAGTCATTCCAACTGAATTTTCAGCTCTGCTTTAATATCTTTCGACACGACTGTTATGTTCTGGCATGATGAAAATATATTAAGCAAAGCTTAATTTCTTTCAGTATTGCCGGTACGTCCATTGAAATGTTAACCTATTTTCAAAATATCTTGATGTTTTGTTCATGCTTTGTTACCCACTGATTAGCTCCAATTTCCTGCTGCAGTGGCGTCCACCAACTGTTGAAGGTCAGTCTATATTTATATTCAACACCAGACGTCCTGGAATTATTTGTTGTTAGGGCACAACACGTTCCGGATATCGTTAAAGAATAAATACTATAAAACAGCTAAAGAATTCGATTTTACATTTTGTGAGAGTTCAGTTCGACTACAGACGCATCCCATAAAATAACTTGATTGTCTCCATTTTATGCGGAACCAAAGCCATTGCGCATATGTGTGTGTGTGTGCGTGTTTTTATATTGCAACATAAAACGGCTTCCGTGTATTCCGGAAGCGTTCTCAAGGGTTTTAAAAATGGAACGACAACCAACTATTGTGTACACACTCGAGCTGGATATATATATATATATATATATATATATATATATATATATATATATATATATATATATATATATATATATATATATATATATATATATATATATATATATATATATATCTATATATATATATATATATATATATATATATATATATATATATATATATATATATATATATATATGTATATATATATATATATATATATATATATATATATATATATATATATATATATATATATATATATATATATATATATATATATCTATATATATATATATATATATATATTTATATGTATATATATATCTATATATATATTATATATATATATATATAGATATTAACCGCCAATATAATCTATCTTTAATTTACCGATTCAGAGATATTTTTGAAGTCCATCTCGCTGAAAATCTTGAATCACACAATCGGAAACTGACTCCACAAAACAAGAGTCGATTCTGAATTGTGGACTATAAGGGTGGAGGGTGGATTAATCCATGAATAGGTTAGTTTCTAAATTACTTTTTTTTTTTTTATTACTCAAGACTTTTTAAGACAATGGTGACGTCCTTCATATATCTTCATACGTTTTTGGGAAACAAATCATTCCTGCAAATCGAAACTTTCGGGGAATGATTTATGGATCAACTAAAGGCTATTCTCATCTTTTCCCATCTCGCGCCCAACAGCAAAGGACAACCAATCCATCATGTCTCCTCAAGCACTTACAAGCATTTGCTTCAGTAACCAAGGCATAAAGCCAAGAAAATCTGAAGAGAGAAACGATACGAATTCTGTTATTATCCCTTATTATTGGCAGAAGAATGGACAGAAATGACTGACCTAACCAAACTAAGAAACTATGAGTATCGGGGTGAATCTATAATCAGTTGGGTGTACCTAGTGATGGGAGGATTCTATTTAAATAGGGAAGTTTTCCCATTCTTACAAAGCCATTTACCACCAGCGATAAATGTACTCTTTAACAACAGATTAACCATAGGTTATTTCGATACTAGAACCGTGACAATTATTTTTAGGAAAATCCTAGAAAAATTCTCTAATAAAATATGGACAAAATGTATTTATTCGAATGTATACGACACAATAATTTTATATAAAATGAGAAGGGTATGAAATCGAGAGCTATGGACCCGTACTAAAATTAAGCGTATCTTCGATGGCTCAAAACTCATACTTTACGGAGGTGTCCAAACAATTAACAATACCTTTGAAAACTATGCTTTGCATCCCAAGTAACAATGGCATGTAAGAAAGCTTGTGGACCTACTGGTTAGACAAAATGCCCAGAAATTGGCCAAAATTGGAAACAACCAGCACCTTTGTTCCATTATGATTCAATGTTATGAATGATTAATATCCTAATCAATTTTATCAAAGTATTGGAAAAGGGACAACCTCGGTGATAAGGAGCGTTTTAGTGCGAGTGAATTTGTGCTGGAATAGAAAAGATGCAAGGAAATTAATTCTTGTGGAAAGCAAGCTAAGTAATATTTTTCTGAGAGAGACGAAAGAAGAGAAAGGAATCGTGAGTGAGAAATTGTGATAGCGTTTGATGTGGATGATAAAGAAGAAGGGTTAGAAAATTAGCGTTTTTATCTGCAAGACTGGAAGTGGCATTAAGAGGGTAAAAATGTTTTCACTAAATGATAGTGTGGGTGCAGTGATCTATGACCTGCTGGTATAAAGGGTACGATGCATATTGTAATAAGAATAACGATGGTTATGAAGGAATAACAATTTTGAGTTTAGGTACTTAAAAGCTCGCTTTAACAGCTCACTCTCCTTCATTACATATTACTTTTGCTTAACACTTCACTCTACGTTGTTGTACGTTGCCTTTGCTTAACAGTTTACTTCACTTGCAAACATATTCCTTGTATTTAACATTCCAATCTACACCGTTTACTAAGCGAATCTAGAAGCAATCCGTTCTCTACAATACACAGTATCGCCATGAAATTATCCTGTTTCATGCAGATTTCTATCAGCAGTGACTTCTTGCATAAGCTCCTTGCATGTAATATGTTTAAGTGAAAAGTTCTCACGAAAGTCGCCCGTGACTTCAGAAGAACTAAGTGAATGCATTATGAGTTTTTTTTTTTTTCTGGGTGGAGTGTCGCCAGGCTGTAATATATTAAGACTAGCTCTGAGATACTGATATAGCAGAAGGAATCCCTGGGAACTAAGAGGCACTGTACTTTAGTTCCTTTTAATTATTATGGAATCCGATAAAAAGGGAAATGGCTGAGCCTTTAACGCCCGGAAGAGCCTCCTTTCCATGATTATTTTATTTTTCTCCTAGGAGGGCCAAACATATGAATGAGATCTCATCTCTTTCTTTGTTAGGTTCATTTTACAGGGAACCGTATTTTTCTTTTCTGGAAAAGGCTTTCATCTAGTTCATCCGTAACCTTTTGTTGATGAATCTTTCAAAACAATACATTCTATATAAATATGAAGTTATTTCCATTACTTAGCAAACCTAAATGTACAAAGTTTTTGGGTATGAGCTTTTCTTTATTTTATTACTATATGCGCGAAAATCCATGATCTCAGGATTCTACTATTGTTAATTTGTAAGATAAAAAAAATCTAAATGATGCTAAAAAATTGTAGTTTCTTGCTTGAACAATAAAACAACTCTGATGCCTAATTAAATTATGAAGATTTACATTTTCTAAACGTCTTGTTATTTAAATAATCATCGAAAAATAATTCATAAATATATTATTCAATACTCAAAATACGACACATCAACTAAAAAGAAAAAAGCTATAAGTGACATCCAATTAAATAGAGCAGATAAATATATGATATAATGTAATGTTTGAAGCAACAATGAATCTGTATACAAAAATAACAATGAATTAATTTTTTGATACGCAATGACAATAAGGAGTAACAAAATGATAGCTAAAATCATTGCTTATTTGCATCTTATTGACAGCTAACTAGTATATACATATATTCACATCTGCATACACACACACACACACACACACACACTATATATACTATATATATATATATATATATATATATATATATATATATATATATATATATATATATATATATATCAGGATAAAGGAAAAGGAAAATCCAAATTACAGCAATATCACCTCTGAAAACGGCATTAAATTATCTTGATTCTATTTTAACCTAACCTTAGAAAACTGGGAGAAAAAAGTAAATGAAGAGAAATGCTCATTCCGTGTTTCCCAGTATCCATTGGAAAGTTGTCCGAAGTGTGCAAAAATTTCGAGGAATTTTGTGTCTGAGATCCTGGAAGAGTCTCTCAAGGGGGATGATGGAGTCTGATTTGGTCACTTGACCTCTCTTACGGGATCTTGAAAACAAATAGGCTTAGTATTGAAGATTTCGCACCTAAAATCATCATCAAGTAATACACACACACGTATACAGACACAGTCACACATACATACATACATACACATATATGTATATATATATATATATATATATATATATATATATATATATATATATATATATATATATATATATAAACATATATAATGAACAGCAAATACATCAGAAAACTGTAGACCTCCTTCCCGTAGAATGTCTTTCTCACCTCTAATTTGCAAGAACCTTTGGGTTCCCTGCTGAATAAGGCACCTGCTTTTTATACTTAGTCTTTAGCATCTTTTATCTAATATTTTATAGTTTTTCTTCTCCTCCTACCTTCTGCAACGTATGAATTATCCATTAGTTTCAACTACTTTTCGTCTTGTTTTATTCCAAGTGGCCAAACTGCTTTAACCTTTGTGATCCAACCTTTCATCAGCGCTAAATATTTAACGATTCTGCTAATCGCTCCAGCTGTCCCCTTTCGGTTCTACCTACGCTGCGAATTATGTGGAAACATTTATTTTCATTTCATTTCGGTAAATCAAACCATTACTCTTTATGTGTATTCATCAATTGTTGGTATCGCATCTATACTTTCACTCACAAAACTGAACGATTGTATACAATCTAAATGAAGAGCCAGCTTTGACTAATGTCTAATTTAAGATGAAAGCGGAAACATTTAAGTCGTGAACATTGATTACTGCCTTTTATGATGCAACTTCAAACTACAATTTCACATGATATTTCAACTGCTGAAAATTGTTTTATTGCATATATATAACGGCTGCGTTGGTCATTGAGAAAAAAAAAACCGGAACGTTTTGATGAACCTTGTTTTGTCTGTGATGAACACCAGGATAAAGCCTTTCTAAACAAAGGGAATTTGGTTATTCGGGAGTATTTTTCATTCTTTACCAAGAGTACTTTTATAACTTACAGATTCAATGAACCAGAAATAGTTTTGGTTTTGGGTTCCACGTGTATCGAATGCCAAATATAAGGAATGAAGTACATACATTCTTCATAAGTTGTATTTACTTTGCAACTCAAACCAAGGAGCAAAATATTCCGAGAGGATAAAATTTGCCACTGAACCAATTAAAAATATTATTACCAAAGTATAGCCACCCTTTCTCGTATCATAGATAATGAAATTCTCTCTGACAATGGTCATAACCACTCCTAAATGTTATCAAACCTTTGCATAACACCAACGTTGGCTTCCAATGGGAACGCTGATTGATATTAGTTTAGAAAACCATGCAGCCAAAATCTGCAAAACCTAAAAGATACATTGAAATCATTCTTGGGAACTGTTTATTAATTATTAAAGGCACCAATTAATAAAAAAAAAAAAAAACATAAATTGATAAATAATACTAAAACACACACGTTCATACGTTATCGGGTCAGAAGCTGTCGAAAGGAAAAGATAGAGAAAATATGATTGTTCTTGGAGGTGCATTTATAGCACTTCCTTTTTATTACCTTGCTGAGTTTTTTTTTATTTGATTATTTCATACTTATTTTTTATATGGTTTAATAATACGATACTCTGTATTAATTTGTTAAAAACATTCCTGTGTGAAACATTACGTGTTGCTGTATGTGTAGGTAAATCTGTCAGAATTTTCAGTGTTCTGCAATATGCTGAGGCTGACTGAAGGTAATTATCAAATGTACAATGAATAATATACTGATTTACAGCCAATTAATGAAGAGCAAAGTCCAAATAATTCATTTCCCTTTATTGAAATGGTCGCCTTGGGGAAGGAGCGAATCCATGAACGTGTTTGATTTGAATTCCCATTCATCAGGCCGACATGTAATGCGTCCTCATCAGGTAGAAAGACTTTTGTTGGCTCAGATGTTTCAATCAGCGCTGGAATCGATTTCGGTCGCCAGGTATTCCGCGAATAATCAAATAAATCCCGTCCTGTTTGAAAATGTTGGCTTAGGACTGAAAGAACCGGGAACACGTCACGCAAACAGGTAATTAGTTTTCCGCCGATTAGAGGTTTAGACGAAAGGAAATGAGGCAACGGTGAAAGTGATGCAACCGTGTGATTAAATATTCTACCGGCTGGTTAGTTAATGCAATTAGATCCTCAAAATTTCAAGCGGAGATGCAATACATTCCAAAACTAAAACAATTCACACTGAACGTTGCTAATTTTTTTTCTTGTCATTTATCTATTTATTTTTTATTCTTTTTTATAACTAATAATAATTCATATTGAATTAAATAAACCATTAGATAAAAATAAATTATATTTTTAATCTTTTTATATAAAAGAGTAAACCAACTGTACAGCTGATACACTTGGATTGATAAAAAAAAACGTATAAAAAATGGAATACATGAAAACAAAGATAAACGAATACATTTGTTAATTGCAAGGAACAAGAACTGAACGCCTAGCAGTTCAGCCGCATGAAAAAAGTATCTCCAAGTTTAATATTCGAGAGTATAATTATCACGAAAGAATTTGAACATCTTGACCTTGACGGCTTCCAAACTAACATGCAAGACATACTTGATTTCTTTTCATTTTGAAAACAAATATTTTAAAAAAATCGTAAGGCAGAGAACCACAATCTTACAGAATGAAGTGAACTTTAATAAAGGTTTGTCGGAGACGCCACATATATATTGGATAAAGACAGGACTCCAATTATGAAGAACATTAGGCCACTCAAGTATCCAATGTAATAGAACCCAGAGGTTGCGAGAGGCGTTTGGACATTTCTTGGATACCGGAAAGGGGAAAGAATATAATGCTCCAGTGAGTCTGTAATCTGAAGTAGTCTGGGATGTGTGTTGAAGAGTCGCTGAACACTTGTTATGTTGACTCTTGGAACTGACATCGACACCAGAGGGTTTAGTTCTTCCGAAAGAAAATGTTGGACCGGAAATAGATTTATTTTTAGGACAGGTTTTATACGCTCGAATCGTTGGAGTTGAAAAAGAACGCGAAGCTAATTAAAAAAAAAAAAAAAACAATTTTGTGATGCAATGCTAAGCTACATGGATTAAATAAATTAGCAATAGCTATCAAATAATTTGAATATGATAAAAAACATATATATATATATATATATATATATATATATATATATATATATATATAATGTATATATATATACATATATATATATATATATATATATATATATATATATATATATATATATATATATATATATATATACATATTGCAAATTATTTGTAGCTATTGCTATTTATAATCCATGTAGCTTAGCATTGCATCACAAAAATGTTTTTTTTTCTTGTAATTAGCTTCGCGTTCATTTTCAACTCCAACGATTATATATATATATATATATATATATATATATATATATATATATATATATATATATATATATTATATATATATATATAGTATATATATATATATATATATATATATTATTTTATATTGCTACTTTCAAAATGCATATATCTCCTCTGTGACTGTATAAAATGTTATTTAGAATTGTGCAACATTTTTTCAGATTCCTGGGTAGCTTAGAGATAGGATGTTTTAAATGTGTGTTCAGATTTCGCATAACATAATGTAAAAGAATATATATATAACGTAGAATGTGAAAAGAGAGAGATTTTCTTTGACCATTTGAAACTGCGATTGTTTCCCTATTATGTCAACACTGTGAGATTAGAGGAACTGTGAGATCCTAATCTGTCAACACGTTTGATAAGCGAGTTCCAGACTTCATTTTTATTGAACAAAGCCACGTGCAGGTTAAAAATTTTTGTATGAAAGTTGCGTAAGGTTTCGAAGCTTCTAGAAGCATTATTGTCACAAAACGTTTTGTGTCATCTCCTCAGTCCAGCTTTTGCAAAGGAAGTGAATTTCATTAGATCGTAGATACTCAAGGTATTAACATCTCGCTCTCTCTCTCTCTCTCTCTCTCTCTCTCTATCCCTCGACATCCTTGAGATTATATCAACGTAATGTAAATTGGTCACTCGTAACTTGAGAATTTCAAATTTGATATTTCTTAGAGTTTATTTAGTGTTAAATAGTGTTTTTGTGGAATCTGAACAAACATTGTTTCGTAACGGCGCCTGGTTTTTGGTAAAGTGAAACAAGACTGCAGCAAAGAAAGAAGTTGGTATACCAAGGTAAAGTGTGTTATATTTTTATTAGTTGCAACTAATATCTAATAGTTATGATGGTTTGGTAAGAAACTAATAACGGATAGGAACAGTGATTAACTAATATTTAATAACGGATGGTTACGAAGGTTTGGTAAAAACTGATGGTTATAATGTTTTGAGTGAAAAGATTTACACTTTTACACATTGCAAATTTTTGTGTTTTGTGTTTGTTTCATTTTTTGTACATTTGTTCATTTTCTTATTGAAGTGTGCCTTTTTATTCTATATTTTCATTTGCATTCACAATTTAATTTACTTAGTTATTTTCATTGTTTAATCATTGCACATTTAATTAAATTTAACACTTGTGAATTAATTTGCATCTACTTAGAATTCTTTTCAAGTTTTATTGTTGTTTAGCACTTGTGAATTAATTTCAAATTTTGGTTGAATTAATTTTCTTGAATTTTGTGATAAATTAATTTTGATTTAATTTTACTTAATTTAATTCAAAAATTAATTAAACTCTACTTTGTTTTCAAGTAACAGTAATTTTCCCTGATATTGTGAATTTCACTTATAAATTTGGAGTTTAATAATAAATTTTTGCATTTAAAATTTTTATAAGTATTTCATTTTTAACCAGTATATTTGCATTTGATTATATTGATGTTAGGTAGAAACATAGTGGTAATTGATCGTCTTTCCTTCAATTTACTTGAAGTGACTTAGAACCAGGGAAGTACTTAGAATTCTGAAATCAGGGAAATACTTAGACTTTTAAAGTTGTTGATGGAGTGATGCCCTTTGATTAATTTAATTACTTACTAGATTACCTCACACCTGTATTGATGAACTTAGTCTGATTTTCTGCAATACTGGTAAGTTGTTAAGGGATCACTGTTGCCTTTAGAGTATTCAGTCGTTTAATACCTGTGATAAGGGTTCAGGTGTCTGGCTTTTGTCAGGTAACAATAAATAAATGGTAAGTGTAGTAACCAGATACTTGGCACTTCGTAACAATATATAATAATAATAATAATAATAATAATAATAATAATAATAATAATAATAATAATAATAATAATAATAATAATAATAATAATAATAATAATAATAACTGCATCCCATAAGAAAGAATATAAATGATGTTATGATCTAAAATTGTCAAATTTGCTCAGAGATATCAAAATTTCTCACTTATTGAAGATAGAAAAAACAAATAAGTAATACACTGTGGCCACTCTTAAAGGCGGGAACTTTAATATCATACTAATCTGAACTAACATCATCCTCATCATTCTGTATACGAGCATCGCAATAAATATCAAAGCCTTCCTAGATTGAATTCGCCGCAGGGGTCTAGGATGACTAGATAGGTATCTGCGATAGAGGAAATGGCTTCAGAAATATTGTTGAGCCATCATCATACGTTTGATGTCGGAATGATATTATTAATTGTTTCCATGGGACTTCTAATTTCAATTTGGAACCCACCCTGTTGTACATATATGTTTTATTTCGAAGTTAATTGAGAAAGTATTATATTT
>NC_087216.1:58910381-58912881 GCF_015104395.2 Macrobrachium nipponense
TATATATTATATTCTCTAATATATATATATGTATTATAGTATATAATAATTAATCTGTGTGTGTACATATTTTATCATTTTATATCATATTATATTCACTATATTATAGTCTATATAATATATATAGTCTATATATCTTACTTACCCAAATTCAAATTTACTTCTCCCTTTTGTTAAAAATAAAATCTTACACACACACACAACACCACACACACACCCACGAGAAGGCCCACTGGGCACACACACCAAACCCACCACAACAATTTTTTAAAAAAAAATTATTTTTTCATGATCTATATATCATTTATTATATTATGACTATATATTATATATCTAATTAGTATAATTAATTAGTATAATTTATATTATATATCATATTCTATATTATATATATAACATGCTATATATATATATATATATAATATAATTTAATATATTTATATCTATATATTGTTGTATTAGTAATTCTAATTGCTCTAGTCTTAATGATATATATATTCTCTAGTCTATTCTATCTAGCTATGATATATCCTCTCTATACTATGATCTATATATTCGTATTTATCTCTATCTCTATCTAATATCTATCATCTATATATTAAATACTTGTAAATTATATATATATATACTATCTATCTTATTTCATAGTATCTATATATATATATCATCTCCTACCATAATATATCGGTTCTCTTATATAATTATATATATCCAATATATATTAAGTCTATAATATATATACTATATGCATATATTATAACTCCGTATATACTCTATATTATATGCTACTCTCTCATTCTAATAATAATCTATATCTATATTCATAATCTCATTATCTCTATCTCTTCCTCTTCTATCTATCTATTCTCTCTCTTATATAACTCTCTGTCTCTATCTAGTACTGCTATGTCTGTTACCACTTTTGTAACGAACCTGCTGCTGGTCTCGATACCCTAATGCCCTCTAATCCCTTTACCATTTGCTGCTCTAATCGTTCAAGTTCCCATTACAACCAGTAATTCATCATTTTCTTACAATCACTTTCATCTTTTCCTCATTATTCCTATTAGTTTCATTACTCTATAAAATGGATAAATTACCTATAATTCATCAAAAATAACCAGCTGATTTTGTTCGAGCTTCACATATTTCTCTGCCACCAAACCAATTTTTGGAGAATGAGACCACTCAATCACAGACATGACAGGCGAACTCAATTACAGATTTGGCCCCAAGTCCAGTTTTGAGTGATACCAATGACTTCGCACCGATATTTCGAAACAGAGCAATTTATATTCCTGAACCTCGGTTGCAAACCCAATGAAATAAACATGAAGCAGCGTCTGCTTTGGATTCTCTTCCAATCACCGGACAGTAGGCTTAGGTTAAAATGATGGTTCGTATCAAATAAACTGGTGAAACTTGCTTGGAGAAAGATACTATTGATAAGAAATGTTTCATCAATACGAATTTTAAATTTCTTCTTGGCTTTAATCTTGAAGGAAAAAAATATATATGTACATAAAAAGTAATTAATATTTTACAAACGTAACGTCTTCAAAAGACCTTATACCAACGACATATTGAGAAAAATTACATTTTGTTATTATATTAATTAGCGTGGGATTCTTCAACAAAATTCTTAGAATTTTGACCAAAATGATCATTTGGCCCTGATAAGGATTAATTTCTTGAGAGAAGTTATCAAAACTTTCCAAGAACCCTTTCCAAGAATCTGAGACCCGTCTTTTCGAAGACTTTAGTATTTGAAGAAATCTGACGAATACTGCAAAATATTACGGAATTCGTCCTTCTATTTAAGTTGAAATGCATTGTTAGTGTCTGTTATGAAGGAATATATAATTTCACAAACATTTATGGTACTTTGCAAATAAAAAAAAAAACGATAAAACAAATTCAGCTCAAACATATCGTTAACGTTTGACTTTGTAATGTTATAGAGTTAGTGGAATCGGCTTATCTACGGATATTTATTGTTAGTATGTCTTTTTGTATATAGTTGGTTGTGAGTGACATTGACGCCGAATAGTAGAAACAGAAGGTTGCAAATATTTCTAACAAGATAAATCTAGTGGTTTTGGCACGTGGAGAGATAAAGACTGACAGGATTGGCATCCTTAAAAGAAAAAAAAAGTCGTTTTACCTATGTTGTAGATATTTTATTTATGATAATTATAATCCAAATTATATATTATGATCGAAGAATGATATCATTCAGGGCGGGAAATTGTCTAGAATATCCCTATGATTAACAACGAAGTTGTCGGAGCTATGACACATATTGCTTTATATTTTTCTTTCCTTTTCGTCAGAAAATTCAACAAATCCTCCATTCACATATTAAATGTTCATCTAGTAATGTGTAACGTAATATGATAAAATAATATCGTTCATAAACACGAATAGTCTGCATGTGAACTTGGCTGTTCAGTTGGAAATCCCCTTTTTATCATCGTCCCTGTAAGCTTTATCATCCCCA
>NC_087216.1:58922881-58925381 GCF_015104395.2 Macrobrachium nipponense
TAACAGCTTCTCTCTCTCTCTCTCTCTCTCTCTCTCTCTCTCTCTCTCTCTCTCTCTCTCTCTCTCTCTCTCGGCAAAATTTCCCTTATCTTATATTCCACGATATCCTCTGACACTCATTGAAATTCGGGAAATGGATCTTGCTTCAGCTGAAACAGAACTGAGCTATTCACAAGACATTCCCTTTATCTATTTATTTATTTATTTATTTATTTTTTTAACAATTAAAGAAGGAATATTTCGGAATATTCATCTTCCGACAGGTTTGATAATACATACGAAGTCCAGAAATTAGCACAAGTAAAATCTGTTCTACTGGGATTTTGGCGAGTATCTTTAGTAAAGGCTTATAGCTTGCTGAAATTATGTAGACCCTGGATGACGTTGACAGAATATTCTAAATAAATCAACTGTAAAACGGTGAGTATATATATATATATAATATATATATATGATATATATATATATATAATATATATTATATCTATAGATATATATATATATATATATATATATATATATATATCTATATATTATATATATATATATATATATATATATATATATATATATATATATATATAGACATACAGATGACTTATAAGATGTCAGTGAGTCTTCGTGCCTGAGAGAAATAGAGACAGACAAACATACAGCCAGACAGGACTGCATTTAATGATATCAACAATAATTCAATTCGAAAACATCACATAAAAACCTAGTGTATACGAGTTTCTTCTTCGTTGCACTGACAGACAATATACATTTTTTTTTTAACTTCATGCTGTATGGAATATTAGTTATGACATATTCATTCTGCATTTATCACTTACATGATATGAAAACACATTTCATACCCGTTACCTGGTGGTTGTTAGCAGAATTAAATCAAGTTGGAATGAATGGTTGAGTGAGTTTCTTTTGAGTGCCAAAACAATGGCATTTTTCATACGGGATGAATCTAATCAACAGACAAGATGTCTTCTGCAATTCCCTCCAGAGAATGAATAGATAAATAAAAGAAATAGACTCTAACATCATTAAATAGATAAATACGCCAGGTCTATACTATCTTCCACTCCTTCCATCATTTTTCCTCCTCTTCCTCCTCCTACTCCACCTCCTCCTATACCTCTCCTCGTGATTTCTTTTTCTCTCATTTGTTGCTGTAGTATCTTCCAACAGACGAAAAAGTGACAGCAATCCAATCACGGGGATATTTGAAATATAGCTCCTCCTCAACAAAGAAAAAAGAGAAAGTCCTTTTTTATATACTTCTTTATTATCTTTTCTCCTATCTCAGTTTCCTCTTTTATTATGGAACCTGTCGTATCTAGAGTTTTATACCCGAACACCCCTACGTACAGACTCCTGTGAATAGATTGTGTTAACAGAAATATTATATATATAGTATATATATATATATATATATATCTATAGTATATATATATATATATATATATATATGATATGTATATGTATATATATATATATATATATATATATATATATATATATATATATATATATATACATATATATATATATATATATATATAGTATATATATATATATATATATATATATATATATGTATATATATATATATATACATATATATATATATATATATATATATATATATATATATAATATATATTATATATATATATATATGTATATATATATATATACATATATATATATATATATATATATATATATATATATATATATTATATATATATACATATATATATATATATATATATATATATATATATATATATATATATATATATATATATATAATATATATATATATATATATATATATATATATATATATATATATATATATATATATATATATATATATATATACAGGATATTAGTACGTAATAAAGGTTGTTGAATTTATATGTAATTAATAATAATTCAAGTATCATTCGTTGATTTAGAATTAAATATACAGATTCTCTCATATTGCAGTTTCCAGATATGAAAAATATAGTTATGACGTGAAACAAGTTTCCATTTATTCTTCTGTGACAGACAGACAGTACATTTTCTTTCAGTCGTTTAGGAAGAATTCATAGGAGTTTACTTAATTTGCATAATGCGTTGTTAGCAAATACCTATTGTTTCTTTATTGACAAAAACATATGATTAAAGTTGTTTTTCTACTTTTATTCGTGACTAATAAGTAAATTAGATTCTTTTTCGATAACAAATAATAATAATCTTACCACACTAAATGGACGTTATGTCTGTCCGTCCGTCTGTCATTTAATCACGGCCAAACGGCTGGTCCGACGAGCATGAAACTTGGCAGGGTTATAGTGGGGACCCCTACGACGGTTTATAATTGGTTTTCATCCTACTTCCCCTCACACCCCTCTGAAGGGGGTGGTGGTGAGAAGGGATTCCCTGAAACGGAGCTGGTTCTGCTGCTGGTTATGCCCGTAGACCTAGTTACTTTATAGATTTATCTTACATA
>NC_087216.1:58930381-58950381 GCF_015104395.2 Macrobrachium nipponense
TAATAATAATAATAATAATAGTAATAATAATAATAATAATAATAATAATAATAATAATAATAATAATAATAATAAATTATAACCGAACAGTTTACATTCATATTGCCTAGTTACGTTATTGTAATAAACGAGATAACAATCTTGAATTGCTAACCCTAACGCCCAACCCCTAACCACTCTCTCTCTCTCTCTCTCTCTCTCTCTCTCTCTCTCTCTCTCTCTCTCTCTGTATAATAGCTGCAGCATGCTATTCATTAGACTTATTGCAAGATAATGAGTTCGTTGTTGAGGTAGACAGAGACAATGTTTCTCTCTCTCTCTCTCTCTCTCTCTCTCTCTCTCTCTCTCTCGTTTGTCACTGAATGTTTCTTTTGATGTAAGGTTTTCAACAAACGAAAATATGCATATATACAAATGGAAACACGCATAAGCAATTGTACAACTATCTGGAAATGATAAAAAACTGAATATTAAGCTTAATTAATGCACTTGTGACGATACCCTTGATGAAAAACATTTCAACTAACCTTTAGATTTACCACCCTCTCTCCTCTCATAACTATTTATGCTTCAGTATGAGAGAAGTCCACGTTATGAACACCATTCCCAGCAGGTGTTTCGTTCAATTATCGATGAATTATTATCGTCCAAACAACAAGCAATTGTCTGCCTTCATTACAGAAAAAATAAAAATTTAATATGGTCCTATTGTGGCTTCGGTCAAATATGGAGCGTGTACTGCATTGCTATGTAATTATGTTGCTTGATAAAAATTGCAAAAATCACTGATCAAAAATTTCCCTTGATTAAAATTGTCAATAAAGCAGCCTCACTGAGATATGAAATGAACTATATATCTATAAGTGAGGTTTCGTGTATATAGAGCACTTATTCTGAAGGCCCGTTGCATGTGGAATGCCAAAGTAATATCTTTGATTGTATATGAAATATCTATCGGAACAACACAAAAGTGCAGGGGGTACGAAAGTTAACTGTACTAGAATTAAGAATGCATTAAAAATGGACAAAGGATGGAAGTCCACAAATTATTAATGAGATTACAGGTAAGGTGATACGTAAGGCGTGTCAGCAAAGAAGAAAGTTTCAAACTCAAATTGGAGAGATTATTTTTTTTCTCGTTTATTAAGGCATAAGGTTACTTCATCTCCCATATAATATCAAGAAGTTCAAGTGTAATCATAAGTGCTTCTGCGAACAGTAATACCTCACAGTGATATCAAACATAATTTAGGCAATTTAACGATATAAAAAGATCAATTTTCTGTAAGGGAAAATTCAAGACACACGAAAATAAATGGAAAAAAATCATCATCGCTTATTTCGGTATGCAGGGACCTTTCCATTGTTCTGCTACAATAAGAAATGTTGCTTAACAAAAGTTCTTTTTCCTCGTATTTTTTTTTTTTTTTTTTTTTTTTTTTTTTTTTTTTTTTTTTTTTTTTTTTTTTTTTTTTTTTTTTTTTATTGAAGAACCCGGGATACAAGTGAAACGAAAGTGTTCTAAGATAATTCTTTTTTTCCTTGCCGGGGCGTATTTTCGAGAGGTTAATTTATTGTTTTAAATAAAAAAGAGGAGATAATGCAAAAAGGAATGTAACCTGAAACCAAGATGTATATGTTTATATATTTATGTGTGTGTGTGCGCGTGTGCGTGTGTATGTGCATGTGACTCAGAATATTTATAACTCAGCAAATGGACTGCTATTGATGAGTAAGTTAAAGCCGTTGCGAAAACAATATTTTTGAAGTCTAACGTTGAAAAAAAGACTGTTGATAAGTAAACATAAAAATTCTAACCAGCATATTCATTTCGAATAAAACAACGAATGTCAAGTAAGCCAAAGTCACATTTAGCCTTGATTGCCTAAACTCAATGTTCACGTTTCTTCCAATGTCAGAAAGACTAAGAGGATCACAGGTCACATCCAGCGTTAAACTGAAAACCTGCTGACCCTCCCGAAAGAGAATAGTTTGCAGCCTTAATTACATCTCTTGTCAAGTATTTTTCCCAAACTTTTGAGCGTTGGATTAAACCGGAATTGGAACTATTCCAGTTTACGTAAACAGAAAATCCGCTTCTTTCTAGGAATAGCTGTGAAAGCGGAGGTTTGCAGTTTGAGAGAAGTGTGTGATTAGGAAGAAGAGGTCAGTTCGTATGAAAGATTCGCAGTGAGGGGTTGTTCAGGATTTCATACTTGGGTTTCATTGCAATGCAGACTTAAGAGGGATGATACAAACAACAAATTGAAAATCGTCTTCTCTCTCATTCCTCACCACTCTCTGTTTATGTTTTCATAGAATAAAATCATTAGGAACAAAAGTTAAATATCTCAGTGAGGAAGTTTCACATGACATTTTCTACCTATATGTTAAGATGTTGCTGTATTTATATAATGTCATATACTCTATATAATAAACGGTACGATAAACTCACTTACTCTTAAGTAGATTAAAAATATTTGTCTCCAGACGCCTTTCTATAATTAAATGAATGAAACTTCAACACTTCAAGACTGATTTTCTTAAAGTGAATGAAATGTTACGAATAGCTTTTATTCTTTTTTACCCCATTGATAGTTCAACGGTATTTTTTCATTTATTTAATTCCGTTTCTCTAATCTACGAGTGCTACTTATAAAAGCTAGTTAAGGTTTGGATGAAAATATGCTCCTTAGCATCTTAAGAAAAGGGCTCTGTAAACATTTCCGTTTTCCAGCACCAAGAAAAGTCCAAATTTCGCAGTATCCGGATAACAGGAAGTGGAAGAGCTGAGATGAAACGTAGCAGTGGTTGCTCTTCATTAGAAAACCTACGTTTGCAACTGAAAATTGTATTAATAAGAATCGCCTGATAATGACTACAAGCTAATGGTAAACGCGTGAGTAGAATATCTATCTATCTATCTATCTATCTATCTATCTATCTATCTATCTGCCTATCTATCTATATATCTATCCGCTAGTTTTGTAAAAACAAGTTCGAACTGAATAGTTAGAATACTTCAATACAAACACATTCCTGTAGGCTTACCTCTTCAAAAATCCCTCAGCCACCATAACTTTTTTCCTCAACAAAGAACTGAAAAAGTTTGTCGGTCCGATGAAGGTTTATGATCTGGTGGGTTATATTTTACTTTTCGTTTTGATAAAAAAAAAAAAAAAAAAAAAGTTTTCCCATTCCCTTCATCAAACTTTATAGATGTACTAGGCGAGACAGGTTCAGGCTCATCGAACTGGTAGAGAAATTTTTCTATATATCCCTAAACTGATTCAAGTTTTACGATCGTTTATACATACACACACACGCCCACACCCACACAAACACACGCACACACACACACACACACGTATATATTTATATAATATATTTTATAGGATATATATATATATATATATATATATATATATATATATATATATATATATAATATATATATATATATATATTATATATATATATTATAATATATATATATATATAAGATATGTATGGTATGTATATATATACATAAATATCGCAAGCTATGGAGATGTGAGATGTCTGTGATGCTCATTTCTCTGACATATTTTTTTTTTTTTTTAACAAAATTCCATTTTACTATCCACCTCCAGTCCGGGACCACCGTTTCCCGTCATGAAACAGAAAGAAATCCGGTTATTGATCATCGTCATCAGAGGGAATCATGATGCAATATAATATATATATATATATATATATATATATATATATATATATATATATATATATATAGAGAGAGAGAGAGAGAGAGAGAGAGAGAGAGAGAGAGAGAGAGAGAGAGCAATGTAATGTATCCTACTTTTATGTAATCCAAATTGTGGTAATATCATTTAGGGGAACTTCTAAACACACATTAGCCAACTATCGTTGCTTTACGCCTGCCGTTAAAAATAATACATAAAAGTCTCTATGCCATTTCAATGATATTTAATTTCAGGTCACTCTCTTTACTAAATCTCCTAAGTTATGATTATTGGAATATGATAAGTAGTTATTATTTACATGAATAAATTCTAATATGGAAATTTCTCACTGTTGCAAAAGAGCAGAGGTTATTATGGCTTGATTAATTAAAAACATATCTTTCTGACATTGTAGGAATAAACTATTATTGTGAAAGAATTTCTTATATGTTGCAAGAAAATTCAAAGCAGTCCCTTTATAATAAAATTTAATTGTATCCATTTCTAGAATTCTTCCATCTAAAATGATTTGTTCGTAGTAAAAAATATCCAGTACCTTATTTGCGAAATCAAAAGACACTGATGGAATTCTAATCCCGCGCAACAAAGTCTAAAAACATGATAATGAGAAGAAATTGGTTTCCAGCAATGTCTCAGAATTAGGTAACATTGTGAAGACGCATTTCCTGGCGTGAGATGAGCAATTTCATTTGCAATACTTTTAACTTTCGAAATTATTCGCAATTCTTCTAACTTTCTTTGTCAGGGAAGGCTTGTTAAAGTTTTTTGTGTGGTCTAGCGTAAGATATTCTGTTTGAAAGGTTCACTCCTCTGGTGAGAAGTTAGTGAAAAGTTATAAAAAGGTTCAGAAGGCTGAGACTCCTCATATTATATACTATATATATACTATATATATATATATATATATATATATATATATATATATATATATATATATATATGTGTGTGTGTGTGTGTGTGTGTGTGTGTGTGTGTGTGTGTGTGTGTATTGTTTTGTCTAAATGTATAGTCATTTAAAAAATTATAAGTATCTATTTATTTGGAAGGTTGTAAACTCCTACATAAATGCAAGTTATGTTTATATCCCTTCATTGCATTACTGACGTTTGAAGGAGGAAAGCAAACCTAATGATAATAATAATAATAATATGATAATAATATACTTTATTAAAAGTAATGGCTACTTCAGCAGCGTTACACTTGTAGAGATTCTTCTATTTTGCATATAGCGGCTTTTCAGTTATATATATATATATAGGATATATATATATATATATATATATATATATATATATATATATATATATATATATATATATATATGTGTGTCTCTCTCTCTCTCTCTCTCTTTTCCGAAAGGAGTCATCATGTAAAAACGGGAATTTGGCATAAAAAGCTAATTTTGGTACTGTACATGGTTTGGCGACATTAGCGAATTGTTGTTAAGAAACAAATTATTCATAAACATTATGGTGCCATTATTCTAAAATTAATTCCAATAAACCCGCTAACACAACTGTACCTGAGCTAACTTTTATTTGTTTTGTCATTCTGTCTCTTGCCTTCTCGGCATAAGGTTGGTTAGCGGTCTTTGGTCTTTTTATTTTTATTTTTTTATTTTTTTTTTTTTTCGTTTTCTGTATGTTTTTTTTAATTGTGTTGTAATTTTATAAATGTTGAATTTTAGAGTAATTTTTAAAGTAATTTTTAAGTAATTTTTAAGTAATTTTATTTATTGTTTAACAGATTCCCTGAAGATGTAATTAATGATATTACGAAACGTAGGAAATAAAGAATTGTAATGAAATGCAACGTTTCTAATAGTCCACCTTCACGCTGATATATATGTTATAATTGTATATATATATATATATAGTATATATATATATATATATATATATATCTATGTATATATATTATATATATATATATATATATATATATACTATATATATACAGAGCCGGAAAGGGAAACGAGTTTGTTTGGCCGAGGAAAAGCAAATTTGAGAACTGGAATTCAGAAAACGCCTTCTCTCACCAAAAAGCTTTCTAAACTCACTAAAATTTCGGTAAGAGATTGGTGTCTTTTTGAAAAATTCCTTGAAAGGATTCTTGAAATATTTGCGATAAATATTTTGTATTCTTCTTAAGCAACCATGAATGGAATACGCAATAGAATTTGTTAGGTACTTTTACTAAATACCAAGCTTGAAGATGCTAATTACGATTTGGCTAGACCTATCCTTTGAAAAACACCGGAAAAATAAATGAAGTGATTAAAGGCTAATGAGAAATTCGTTTAAAATGTATTGAGAGCATAATTTTGATTTCATGTTTAATATCGAAAGCAGACAAACAAGGTAAATATTTCAGTATTTTTGTAATGAAAAAAAAAACAGACTCAAAGCTCTTTCAGATAAAACCCCTAAACTAATAAAAAGTCTAAATGTTATTTAGTCTCCTTTGAAGGGTAGAAGTTTCGCAGCTGTACCTAGATACTCCGTAGGGCCCACTTTAATTAAAATGGAAACAGGAGGAAGGAGGTTTCCATTTTTTTAATTACAAGGTACTGCTTTGAAAGCAGTATAAGATCTTAGGACTTCAAGGAGATGTGACAATTAGGGAGGGAGTCATGAGGGCGGAATTGATCAAATATGTAAAACTATTTTAGATAGTATGAATCATAGACTGAAGGCATTGCCATGAATAATGAGATTTGCGTTGATTCACCAACAGGTCTCTCTGCCTCTCTCCCCCTGATTTTCTTTAATCTCATCCACACATACATAATGTGTATATGTACATATGTATGTATATATATATATATATATATATATATATATATATATATATATATATATATATATATATATATATATATATATATATATATATATATCCCTTTCTGAGTGGGGATACCGTAACGTGGTGAAAGGGTTATGTATCCCTATGATCAGCAAAGCTGTATTAGTCAGGGTCACCCATACTAGGTTGGTTTGCTGTGAGTGAACAGACCAATGTCTCCCACCATCACCAAACCGCAGCGGCAAGCGTGATGATGAAAAACTGACCAAACCCCAGACGTGAATATAACAATACCGCCTCCGCCCCCAGTCCCCAGCGGCAGTGGAACAACTGCCCAAGGTGGCAGGCAGATATGTCCCACTGCAAGGGGTGCTAAAAATCTCTGGACTAGAACAGGCCACCTTTGGAAACTGGACCTTACAACGTATACAATGTCAGGAGTCTCTCTAGGGAAGAAGATCTGGCTGTGTTATAAGAAGAGCTGAAAGAAATAAATTGGGATGTAATAGGATTAGGTGAAATTAGAATTAACTTTGGAGAATTTTATATAGAGTTAAAAGAGGGTTATATATGTTGCTTCACAGGACATGAAAGGAACAAAGAAAATGATGTGGGTTTTCTTATTAAAAAAATCATGCAAGTAACATAGAAGAATTTTATAGTATTAGTGATAGAATTGCAGGATTAGTTATATTATCAAACTAAATAAGAAGTATAAATTGAAGATCATTCAAACGTATGCACCAACAACATCCTATACAGAGGAAGAAATAGAAATTTGTTATGAAAATCTGGAGATATCTTTGAAAAAAAACATAAGACTCAATTTACATTTGTTTTGGGGGATTTCAATGCTAAAGTATGTCAAAAGAAGATAGGAGAATCAGCTGTAGGTATATTCGGAGTAGGCACAAGAAATGACAGAGGAAACATGCTTGTAGAATTTGCTGAAAGAAACAATCTAAAAATCATGAACACCTTTTTTTTTTATATAAAGGGAACACAGAAAATGGACATGGAGAAAAACGAAATAGATTTTATTCTCAGAGAAAAAGTTAATTCAGTTAAAGATGTAACAGTGTTAAACAAGTTAAAGTCAAACGACCACAGAATGGTGGGAAGTAAAATTTGTCTACATCTAAGGAAGAAAGAGAAAAAATAATTTTAAGAAAGAAAATAAACACTCCTGTAATAAGAAAAAATTCTGATGAGTTTAGTTTAGCAATACAAAATATACTCCCAGCTACTTAATGAAATGGAAGCAAGTAAAGAAGAAATAAATAGTAACTTAAATTTTTTTATTAGAATCAGCACAGAGATAAGTGGAAAAGTTCCTAAACAAGATCAAGGAAAACTATCAGAAAACACTAATAATGAAAAACCAGAGCCGGTACCAAAAGTAACAGTAGAGAAGTAAAGAAAGCATTAAAAGACCTAAAAAGAAACAAAGCTGCAGGAGAAGATGGATTAACAATTGATTTTATAATAGATGGAGATTTTATAATAGTAAAACTCGCTGAACTTTACACAAAATGTTTGCAAGAATACTCTGTACCTACAGCTTGATAAAACTTTATCCTTATATTAATTCACAAAAAAAGAAACACAAAAAACCTGAAAAATTACCGCCCAATAAGTTTACTCTCAGTAATGCATAAAATATTTACAAAGATCATATTAGGCCGAATATAAAAACAAAGACATCTAGACTTTAATCAACCAAGAGAGCAGGCAAGTAAGCGGGTATTCAACAACTGACCATACCCATGTAATTAACCAGCTAAAGGAAACATCAACAGCGTATGACAAACCACTGTGTATAGCATTTTTAGACTATGAGAAAGCTTTTTATTCTATCAAAACTTTAGCAGTAATGAAAGCTCTTCAAAAGCAAGGAATAGATGGGTCTTACGTTAAAACACTTGAAGATATCTATACGGGTAGTACAGAAATCCTAAAAGTACATAAAGACAGCTTGAAATTTCCGATTAAGAAAGGAATTAGTCAGGGAGACCCCATCTCTCCTAAATTACTCACTGCGTGCCTAAAACAAGTTTTTAAGGTATTCGATTGGGAAACTGTAGGCAATAACATTAATTGGGAATACCTTAACAACTTAATATTTGCAGATGCCATAGTTCTTCTCAGTGAACCAAGGAAGGAATTACAAAAGATGATAGAATATTTGAACAGAGAAAGACGAAATGTAGGACTGAAAATGAATGCGAGTAAACAAAGATAATGTTCAATGAAAATGAATATGAGTAAACTAAGATAATGTTCAATGAAAAAGCAGAGAGACAACAAATAAGGGTTATGGACGAACCTCTAGAGGTTGTTAACGAATATACGTATTTAGGATAATTGTTTCCACAGGACATGAGACCGGAATCAAAAGAAGGATAAGCATGGGATGGAGAGCTTTTCGTAAACAAAATGAGATTATGAAACGTAAAATGCCACTTTCTCTAAGAAGAAAAGTATTTAATCAGATGGTCCTACCAGTATTAACTTATGCATCAGAAACTTAGCGCCTTACTAAAGCCTTAGACCATAAGCTAGTTACAAGTCAAAGAGCTATGGAAAGAATAATAATGGGAATAACGCTAAGAGACAGAAAAAGGCAACATGGATACGAGAACAAAATAAATTCTAACAACAAGTAAGAAAAAGAAATGGGCGTGGGCAGGACATTATAATGAGAATGTTAGATAATAGATGGACACAAAGAATACCAAATGGGTCCTTAGAGATTGCAAACGAAGCAGGGGAAGGAAGAGAAGACAATGGATTGACGAGCTAAGAAAATTTGCTGGTACAGACTGGCATAGAAATACCATAAACATATATATATATATAGATATATATATATATATATATATATATATATATATATATATATATATATATATTATATGTATATTATATATATATATATATATATTATATATATATATATATATATTATATATATACATATATATCTATATATATATATATATTATATCTATATATATATATATCTATATATATATAAATATATATATCATATAGTTCCTGCTTAATCTTATTTTTTGGAAGGCACTCGGCAGTGAATTAACAGGCGTTTGCATTATAGAATGTAATCTAAGTAAAATTATTTTGAACGCAGTCATAGATTCGTCTGAGTTTGAAATGGGATATTCACTTCCAGACATTTGACTGGCAATAGAAAACATTACAGTCAGAGAGAGAGAGAGAAAGAAGCGCTGGCGGGAGAGTCAGTTTAAACGGGGAAAATAGTTTTTACTCTGCATTTCATAACGCATTTTACTACTGATTAAACCAACAATGGAACAAGGAGGTCGAGCGCCGGTGCCTTAATTGAATCTCACTCTTAGTCTTTAGAAATTCTTCCTGGAATTACTGGGGGACGAGCAAGCAATCTGGAGCCCACCATTCCACTTTCTTTCCTCAGGAACGAAAAGGCTCTTCTAAGAATCGAGGTAGGCGGAATACCGCCCTTTTAGAAAGCAAATAATCAAATTATTTCGAACCAAAACTTTAACTGAAGGATTAGATTACGTAAAGCAAGTTTAAATTGTTTACATATTTACTCATTTCCTTTATATAAAAGATAGGTACACATATTTTTGACTGACACATAATACTGAGAAATTAGATAGTAAATGGATTAAAATATGTAATCGGCATATATATATATATATATATATATATGGGATATATATATATATATATATAGTATATATATACGTATATATCATATATATATATATATATATATATATATATAATATATATATATATATATATATATATATATATATATATATATATACATAATATAGTTCCTGCTTAATCTTTTTTTTTTGGATTTTTTTGGAAGGCACTCGCAGTGAAATTAACAGGCGTTTGCATTATAGAATGTATCTAAGTAAAATGTTTTTGAAAGCAGTCATAGATTCGTCTGAGTTTGAAATGGGATATTCACTTCCGGACATTTGACTGGCAATAAAAAACATTACAGTCAGAGAGAGAGAGAGAGAAAGAAGCGCTGGCGGGAGAGTCAGTTTAAACGGGGAAAATAGTTTTTACTCTGCATTTCATAACGCATTTTACTACTGATTAAACCAACAATGGAACCAGGAGGTCGAGCGCCGGTTGCCTTAATTGAATCTCACTCTTAGTCTTTAGAAATTCCTTCCCTGGAATTACTGGGGGACGAGCAAGCAATCTGGAGCCCACCATTCCACTTTCTTTCCTCAGGAAACGAAAAAGGCTCTTCTAAGAATCGAGGTAGGCGGAATACCCCTTTTAGAAAGCAAATAATCAAATTATTTCGAACCAAAAACTTTAACTGAAGGATAGATTACGTAAAGCAAGTTTAAATTGTTTACATATTTACTCATTTCCTTTATATAAAAGATAGGACACACTATTTTTGACTGACACATTAATGCTGATATAAGAGATAGGTACACATATTTTCGACTGACACATAATGCTGAGAAATTAGAGAGTAAATGGATTTAAAATATGAAATCGGCATATATATATATATATATCATATTATATATATATATACTAATATAATTATATATATATCTATATATATATATATTTATATATTATATATATATATATATATATATATATATATATATCCATATATATAATAATAATATATATATATTAGTTACCATATCTTGCATATTTCTGTTATATTCCACGTCTTTAGCTTTTACTGAAAAAAATGCCCATCAGTGTTTGTGATTAATACAAGCCATACGTTTTAAAATGCGTGTACAAATAAAGAGGCCTAATATTGATAGGAATACCGACATGGCTGCTCATGAAGTCCGTTGTACGAACAACGATACCACCTCTTTTATTAGTGAAATTATCTCTTTACTACTGAGATTGTTTTACACATATTCCAGTTAGCTGGAGGAAGACTAGGCACCATGAAATCAAAGAGACCCACCGATCCTGAACTTGCCTTCAGAAAGATCAGACCATTTTGTTTAGCTGACTGTTAATTTCACCATACTAATATTTATTAGACAGACATCTTGACTTTCAATTTCCTTTACTTTCATAATATTCTTACTTTATACTTTCTTCTCATTCCATCGCATCTGGAAGATGCGCTTTATATTTCCGGTATCTGGACAATTACTTATATATTGTCTAACATTATCTTTCATAAAAGATGTATGGTTTACCTTTCAGTATTTCCTCTTTTTTTTTGAGTACCATGTACCATGTCGCCAGTTCATCACTTATTGCTAGCAATATACCTTTATGAATATTTCCATCATAAAATAACGTCTTTTTAAGCAATAAGGGTCTAGACAGAACTCGCACTAAATTCTTCCCTTATACTTGAAGCTCTTTCAAGATAATTTGGGAAAAAAACCATATTAAAGAAAATAAAAACTAAGGCATACCTTAAAGAAAAAGTATAGCAAACGTTGTCTGAAAATTCCAGCGATGGGGAGAATATTCATCCCCAAAGCTAAGTCTTTCCCTGCCAAAGCTTTGCGAAAGTCGTAGAAGTCTGCCACTAAATGGTAACTTTTTCTGGGAGTTTTGTAACTTAGTTTCACACTTTTTTTTTTCCTCTTATTGCCTATTACCTAGTGCCTTCCATATTTAGTGTTCTAACCTTCCAGGACGTACTGTTCTATAATTTTACTTAATTTTTTGAAAGTGTTATTCCGATTTGGACGTAGCAAACCACATACGGTTCCCAAACAGGTAAAACCACCTTCCTTGCAAGTGATATAGTTGTACGCTGATGTAGACATTTGATGAAGGCATGAAATGTTCCAACACAAGAAATTATACTTCTTATCCAAGGATTGCATCTCTCTCTCTCTCTCTCTCTCTCTCTCTCTCTCTCTCTCTCTCTCTCTCTCTCTCTCTCTCTCTCATGTTAAAGAAACTCCTTCTTTTGCAATTTAAAGTCCTTTTGCTTCGATTCTTTATTAAAAATTATTCTGATTCTTGTGGCTTCGTACGTGGTCACATTTTATGATAGTTTACAGTGAATATAATAAGCAAAATGATTAACAAGTTTGTGGCTTGGACAATAAAAGCGTCACATTTACATAACAGTGTTGACTTCTCTAAATTTTGCAGAGGAGATCGAGATTGTGATCATTGTTTGTATCAAAGAGGATAAGAGAACCTAAAATTTCCTTTTTCTTGTCTAATTTCTAATATAAAACGCCATGCATATCTGCCTACGACTTGAAATTCTTATATTCCGCTTCCAGGTACAGAGTTTCTTTGTTTACTTATGTTCCACTTTCTTCTAAATTGGGTATGTTTTTAACATATATATTATTTTGCCGGAGGACTGTACTTATACAGCTATTTGTAAACAAACCTTATCCGTGGCATGTAAGCACTTCTCACATTCTCTAAACAGAACCTGAGAGGAGTTCATTGTTGGAGGTCTTAGGTTCTTCTTGAGGGATGCAAAAGGTCTTTTTTTTTTCTTCCCTTTCAGTATGAGGGAGAAAATCTTTGCAGCTCCTTTGAAAGAAAGGCTCCTTGCGGAAGCACGGTTAATGCTTTGAAATTCTGCCTTAATGGAAATACCAGGAACTTGAGAAAGGAATGAAGATTGAAGGATTTTTTTTTTTTTTTTTTTTTTGTCCCAACCAAGATCCTTTTCGAAGATTTTTTTTCCTATCAATATTTGAAGGTTAGAAAATCTTTGCCAGCTCCTTGAAAGAAAGGCTCCTTGCGGAAGCACGGTAAATGCTTTGAAATTCTGCCTTAATGAAATACAGAACTTGAAAAAAGGAATGAAGATTGAAGGATTTTTTTTTCTTTTTTCTTTGCCCCAACCAAGACCATTTGCGAAGATTTTTTTATCTATCAGTATTTGAAGGTTAAAAGTGAAAAGTGGTTTCCTTGCATCATTGAACGGGACGGAATGAGAAAAAAAAAATATAGTATATGGATTATGCAGCCTGAATTTTATGAAATCCATATACCCATTAAGTCAATGATTTAGATTGTAATAAGTGGAGGAATTTTAATTAGGTCTCTAGTTGATACCTAATTAAATCTATGAATTATAAGAATGTATTTGGCTATGCTGTAGAAAGTAGATGGATTACATTAGTACATCTAAAATACATTTGCTCTTTTATGGCCAGTATATCGTTTACAAGTCAATGAGCCATATACCAGTACATTTACTAAAGTTTTACCGCGTTATTTCTAGATATATATGCATACACATACACACACACACACACACTCGCTCACACACACACACACACACACACACACACACAAGATATATATATATATAGAATAATATATATATATATATATATATAGAATATATATATATATATATATATATAATATATATATTATATATATATGTGTGTGTGTGTGCGTGTGTGTGTGGTGTGTGTGTGTGTGGTGTGTGTGTGTGTGTGTGTGTGTGTGTGTGTGTGCGTGTGTGTGTAAGAGAGAGAGAGAGAGACAGAAAGAGAGACACTGAATCAATGACGTATATACAAAACGATCAATGTTCAGTGGTATCCATTCACGCACGTAAAATGTTCGGAAACATAAATGTATTTTGAGCATAAACTTGGAGACTCCACATGCCGCTTACTAATATATTTGGATTCGAGATCAAATACGGACAAGAAATGACGCTGTAGTAGAAGTTCAGAGGAGTCTTTTATGGAAAAGATTTCTATTATGTGTGAGGCAGGAAACTTGTATCTTTCGGAAGTTTGTGCGCTGAGAGAGACAAGTGTTTTTCTCTGCCATCCTGCAACATGACGCTGATTTCTTCATGATTACTTTACAGGTTGTCTTGATATTTGTTATTGACTTTTAAATATACTGAGTAGTTGCTGAATAACTGAGTAGTAATGCTAATCATTTAGTAAAAGAGAACAAAAGATGCATACATGCGTACATACATCTTACATGTGTATATATATATATATATATAATATATAATATAATATAGTATATATAATATATGTATATATATATATATGTATATATCTTATATATATATATATAATATATATATATATATATATATGTATATATATTATATATATATATATATATATATACATATATTATTATATATATATATATATATAATATATATATATATATATTTATTATATATTATATATATATTATTGTCAATATCACAATAAATATACCAACATAATAGTATTTTGACATCCTACGTGTTCATATATGAATTGGTTATCATACAAACATATAAAAAAATATTTTGTACCTAAACTATGTTTCGTAGCTATTGAACAATGACAATTAAGTAAGGATTGAACAAATACGCATTAATGGATATATATAGCACTGCGATGAAAAATGAGATGACGATATAACTTTGTTTCTCTGCCTTTTCGAGTATTATTCAAGAAAGAAATTCATTATTAACTTACAGGAAGTTATACGATAAAAAGGAAATGAATTAGAGAACGTGAAATATCCTTCCAGAATCCTGCATCATGAAACAAGGCCTTCCTTTAACTGGAGGAACGAGAATGGAAACCGGGTGACTGGGAGCTGAGTCTAAAGCAAAAGCAATTCGCTATTAAGCCTTGAAAAGCAAACTACTGCAAGGACGATGGTAGTGACTGAGAGAGACAGAAAAACAGATACACTGACCGATATACAGGCAGTCAAATATAGCTCGGACTTTTTATATTGCATATGATATATTGCCTTAAAATAAATGTTCTCAAGAATGAAACACTTTGTGTACGATAACTGCATAGTATCTACGAAAAACTAAAGGGTTTTATTTAAATGCCATATGACTACTGTGCTCACAGAAAACTCATACTTTATGTTCAGGTTATTTAGCATATTACAATAAATTCTGATAGATTTGGGATATCTCTCTCTCTCTCTCTCTCTCTCTCTCTTCTCTCTCTCTCTCGGTTATAAGTAAAAGTACGTAAAAAAAAGCTAAAGGAGTACTTTAACAAATCTAGATTACGACGAGAACACAAGCATAGATAAGTATTAGAAAGCCAGTTTAGAGGAATACACAGAAAAACACTCTAGATGTATACCTGTAAATCAAATACTAACAAATGGCAACCTTCAGCCTAAGTGGTTCAAAAGAGAAATGAAAAATAAAATAAGAGAAAGAAAGATTTCAGGAATCAATGAACCCACATCATCCAACACCAGAAAAAGCAAGCAGGCATAAAGAACTCTGTAGAATGGTGGACAAATTAGTAGGAAATGCGAAGATAAATGAGGATAAGAGAGTTGCATCAGTTTGTAAAGAAAACCCAAAATAATTATTTGCGCATGTTAATAATAGTAGGAAACCAGTAAAAAATAGCATAGGTAACCTTAGGGACAATAGAGGTAACCTGGTGAACTCAGGCTTGGAAAAAGCAGAGTTATTAAATAAGTTTTTTACTAGTGTTTTTGTTTTCACAATTGAAGACACTACCTCAATACCGGAACCTACTATTAAATATGGAGGGGCAGAACCGTTGGACAAAATAACATTTACAGAAGAGGACATTATAAACTAAATAGACAAACTCAACCATCTCAAATCTCCTGGCCCGAATAGGATTCATCCAAGAGAAATTAAAGAGGTAAAGGAGGAGATAGTTCCTCACCTATATAAACACCACAGAAAAAGTGCAGAGCAAAGAAAGGCACCAAAAGGATGGAAACTAGGTAATATGACCCTAGGTTACAAAAAAAGGTCCAAGAGAAGAGCCAGGAAACTATAAACCAATCTTTCTAACGTCGTATGTAAGATTTTTGAGTCCATAATTGGAAATAATATTGTGGATCAGATTGATAGAAATAACTTGTTGTTAAACAGTCAACATGGTTTCAGACAAAATAGATCCTGCCTATCAAACCCCGTGGAGTTTTGTTATATCATGCTTGGTATTTACGACAGTAGTACAGCAATTGATATACTCTAATTAGATTTCCTAAAGGCATTTGACAAAGCTCCACACAAGAAACTAATGACAAAAGTTAGAGCTTTAGGAATTGTAGGAGAAATAGCAGACTGGATCGAAGACTGGCTAACTTATAGAAAACAAGGAGCTGTATTAAATGGTGAAGAATTAGAATGGACAGATGTAACAAGCAGAGTTCCTCAGGGTTCTATCCTTGGCCCTCTCTTGTTTTTGAAGAACAATAATGACACTAATATAGGCTTAACTAGCAGGATAGCCAGTTTGCAGATGACACCAAACTAGGTGTAAATGCAACAAACCTAGATACAGTGGACAGTTTAAGAAATGATCATATGAAAATAGGAGATTGGTCAAAAAGATGACAAATGCCTTTTAACTTGGATAAATGTAAACTGTTACAAATAGGAACAAACAGCCCTCATGCCAGCTACTTGCTGCTTGTGAATGACATAAATAGTCATTATTACCAACGATTTAACATCCATAAAACAGTGCATCAAAGCTGTTGGATACATAAAGAGGCAGTTCAAATTCAGAAACAAGGGAACGGTGCTGCAGCTCTACACATCAATAGTTAGGCCTCATCTTGAATATGCAGTGCATTTTTGGTCACCAACACTATGAAAGGACATAAATAGATTAGAAGGGGTACAAGCAAGAGCCACAAAGTTAATTCCATCCATCAGACAAATAGGTTACCGAAGACGACTATAGAGCCTGAACATGTAAGGCTTATAAACACGACGATTGCGAGGACATCTAATAGAAACATTCAAAATATTGAAAGACAACAAAAGTGGACAATAACCTATTTACGGGAAATGGAAACCGGACAAGAAATGATGGATGGAAACTAGAGCTGAAGAGATACAACACATCTCATTGCAGGAACTTCTTCACATACAAGATATGTGACACATGGAATAAACTGCCACCAGAAGTTGTAAACAGCAACAGTGTGGAAGAGTTTAAATGAAAGGTAGACAAAATCTTGAGGTCACTGTGAATGAACAGTAAAACCTGCTCCTAGAGATAAGTGAGCACATGACGTCTCCTCGGATGGACTAACAAGTCTTTGAGACATCCTAATCCTTATAACTCCTTGTAACTAGGACGATTAGGCGTAGTATGGGCAATATGGGTGCATTGGACCATCACTGACGAAGCTCTTAATTTCATTTCATTTATAACCACAGAAGGCAAACAGAACTGCAGTTCAGCACTGGGCTTAGTTAACTAGTGATATTATAAAGCAAAGCTTTTTCTCCTTCCCAAAAATGTACTATATTTTCTTGTATTTCAAGTCAAATTAAAATACAGGAATGAGATTTAAATTAATGCATAAACAGAGAATCAAATCAGTTTATATCACATCCATTTTCTTTTCCTAAAACGTATATTGGGTAGAGGTTTTATTTACTCTACTTGTGTAAATTGTAGTTGGTAAATAAGGCTAAAAGTAGCGAAAAAATGAAGAGGTTCTTCGTCCACCCTCCCTTCTTTTTCTGGTTTATCGTTGCGTGAAGGCATTTTCTTTTGCTTTTCCTGCAAAAGTGTCGTCCGCTAAAAGATGGAATAGTTTCCCAAGCTAAAGCTGAATACATTGTACCCTCTCATTCTTAGGTACTTTGTTTAATATTTCATCAAAACCTTGAGCTCATAACCAAAAATGAAAACAAAAGTAGTATGCTTCTGAATAAGGAAATGTTAAATAGTTGTTTACTAAATGATTATCATACCACTATTTCCCCAGCTATTTTACGTAACAAAAGTACAAGGAACAGGCTAAAATCCTTCTATTAGAACCACCATGGCTTTGTAAGCTGCCATAACACATACTTGGAGCCGTCTACTAGTTGGTTGTCTTTACAAGAAAATTACATATCCATCTGAAAAAAAAAACTTTTTACTCTAAAGTATTTAATAATGCACACATGCTCATAGCACAGACACAGACACACACACACACACACACCCACACACACACACACCCCACCACACACACACATATATATATATATATATATATATATATATATATATATATATATATATATATATATATATATGTGTGTGTGTGTGTGTGTGTGTGTGTGTGTGTGTGTGTGTGTGTGTGCGCACGCTCTTATGTGTGTGTTTGTCTGTATCTGTGCTATGAACACAGATACATACAGATACATATGAGAGATTTAGATCATCCTATTAACTGGAGTCAAGCAAGAGACTTAATCCCATGTAATGATACAGTTAAAAGGAATATCACTGAATCTAGTTTCATCAAGTCTAATAATAGAAATGCTCTAAATTTAAGTCTTGTTTTATTTAAACTTGATGCTTTCATAATGAAAAACGTTATAGATTAATATAAGCAACAAAATTAATATATTCATTTTTTACATGTTTTGGACTGCAAAGATACTTTGTAATTTCGGTTAGGGTCAAATCTGTTTAGGTTTGTCACCGTGTGATATCCGATAATCCTGGATTATCTCTTTAAATTTTTACCCTTTTGACAATTAACCATCTGGTATTCTTGATCTTGTTGTCTACCTGAGACCTTTCTCTCCATTTGTATTTTATTCGCTCCTGGACAATGTCTTAGTAAAGACGAAAGCGCTTGGATTTCTGACTATAATTTTCCTGTGGTATTCGCTTATTTAATGAAGTCACGTGCATCTACTGTGATTTTTTAAGCAAACACACACACACACACATATATATACATATATATATATATATATATATGATATATATATATATATATATATATATATATATATATATGATATAATGTGTGTGTGTGTGTGTGTCGTGTGTGTGTGTGTGGAGTGCTTAAAAAATCACAGTAGATGCACGTGACTTCATATATATATATATATATATATATATATATATATATATATATATATATATATCATATATATATCTATATATATGTGTGTGTGTGTGTGTGTGTGTGTGTGTGTGTGTATGTGTGTGTGTGTGTGTGTGTGTATGTGTTTGTGTGTGTGCTTAAAAAATCACAGTAGATGCACGAGACTTCATTAAATAAGCGAATACCACAGGAAAATTATAGTCAGAAATCTAAGCGCTTTCGTCTTTACTAAGACATTATCAAGGAGCGAATAAAATACAAATGGAGAGAAAGGTCTCAGGTAGACAACAAGATCAAGAATACCAGATGGTTAATTGTCAAAAGGGTAAAAATTTAAAGAGATAATCCAGGATTATCGGATATCACACGGTGACAAACCTAAACAGATTTGACCCTAACCGAAATTACAAAGTATCTTTGCAGTCCAAAACATGTAAAAACGGAATATATAAATTTTGTTGCTTATATTAATCTACAACTTTTTTCATTATGAAAGCATCAAGTTTAAATAAAACAAGACTTAAATTTAAAGCATTTCTATTATTAGACTTGATGAAACCAGATTTCAGTGATATTCCTTTTAACTGT
>NC_087216.1:58955381-58965381 GCF_015104395.2 Macrobrachium nipponense
ATACATATGCATAACCCCCGCGCTTTTTCCCAAGAAATGCCCCATGTAAAGTTACGGAATTTGCCAGAAAGCAAACTCTCACACATGCGCTTTCGTTAAATGCTATTGTCAACATTTCCAGATATTGCAAAAGCTCTGAGCAATCACCACCAGAGGAAAAGTCAGCACACGGCGCTTGTCAGGAGAAAAATTCACCTGCGGACGTATGCTCAAACAACAGCACAAAAAATGTCTAGTCAGACACACAAGTTTGGACTCTCATGATTCTACAGAAAAAGGTCTAATAGACACATTTCACAGAATTAACTCCAGGATATGACTAATGTGTTCAAAGACTGTCTCAAAGACGATTCTCTCAACATGACTTTGCCCAATTATATGCCTCCAAAAATAACACACTTGTGAACATAAAAAATGCACACATCTCCATAGGACCACAATGCAGTAATGCCACTCGCCTCCAAAAAGTCACGAAATCAAAAAGAAAGAACAACAGAAATCTTCTCTTTGCTCGAGAAAACGAAACTCCCATAACCACAAAAAAGGGTCACCCCCCCAAGGTTAATTCCACCTCCATATATAAATATGTGACACCATATTAATAATAAGAGCACTCCAGTGAAAAAAATATTTCCTCCATTTAATTAGCAGCCACACCACCATATTCTCTCTTATTTCTCTGATAGCCATATGTTAACAAAAAACCACCACTCCAGGAACAAAGAATAGTCACCTCTATTTCGGCAAATAAAAAAAAATTACCTCTAGTTCACCAATACTCCATATGGAATAAAACAAGGCTCCAAAAAATATATCTCCAAAAAGGAATATAAAAAAAAATGAAATCCTATCTCCAAAAAAATGTGCACTCAAAACATCTAGCTCACACACTCACAAATATTGCCCCATATATATCTCCCCAAAAATGTGTGTCCATTTGCAACAAAGATGGCTGCAAAATAATTGAACTAAACATAGCTCTCATCACCATTGGCAAATATCAAAATGGCCAAAAATATATCTCCAATATATTATGTCTCAAATTATAACTCCAAAATTATATACCTCCAATTATATTTCCAAATAATATATCTGAATTCTCCAGAGAATAACTCAATGTTATAGTCAAAAACTATAAAACTCTCTCCGTTTAGCATAACTGCTAAAAAAGGGCAAAAACTCGGCAAATAAAAACTATCTAGAAAATTCTAGAAAAAATCACCAATGTGCCACAACTCATTATAATAAAACTCCAAATTCACAGTGTCTAAGCCAAGACTTCTCCTTATGCACTACGACATAGGCCACTATAAACTTAACCAAGTTTCCTATCTCTCACAAAGTTGTTGCAAATACAACAAAGGTATTGTGCAAGAAAACTCACAATTTATGGAACATAAATATCCAGAGAAAAAAAATGTAGTGCCATTACGTATGCATTCAAAACCATGCAAGAACTCTCCCATATATTTTTTTACAGCATCAAATAGCAGAAACACAAACACGTTCCCGAACAATGACTCTAAGTCACGAACTGAGATATCAAAAAATATTCACACTAACTGGAGAGAAACAAATTAAAATTCACCCATGACAAAGAAACTTGTGTCAGCGATGGCTAACTTCCAAAAAAAGGAGAAAAGAAAAATCAACGGCATTGTTAACTATCTCTCGTAACTCACTAGATGTCAAGCAATTATCTGCTGAACTCATAAAAAAAAGGAAAAAACAAAAATAATGTGTTGTTTGTTCCTCCCCAAATTCAAAAAAGATTTCACCACCCCTGATAGCATTACAACACCCACGTATTAGTATAAAAAAGATCAGTATCAGAAATATCATTATCAGCAAAATCACCAAAATTGCTATCATCAAAATCACTAGTATCAGTATAAAAAAAAACATCACCAATGTCAATGCTTGTCCATTCTCCAAAGATTAAGTACAAAATTCAGCAAAAGTTCAGCAAGATTCAACACAATTCACCAAGATTCAGCCAGATTCATTAAGATTCAGCAAAACTCATCACTCATAAATGACCGAAATATTCTCCAAAGTTACAAAAACTCAACAAATAATTAACCCCAAGATTTCTCCATTAATTCATTGTAATAATTCTCCATGGATAATTATCTGTAATAATTATAAAATAATCTCCCATGAAATATCTCAAATCTCTCATAAAACAAGTCTCCCGTAATGATAATTATACTTACGTAACTCTACCGTGACATATGTCATACAATAACAAGTATTAATAATAATAATAATAATTCTCCATGGAAATAATTCTCTTGCAAAGATCTCAAGTAAGGGTGAAATTCAAATTGCATACACCAGTAATGCTGAAACCCATGACATACCACCATTGCCACACTCAAAATCAACACCATTCATGGCATCGGGCATTACCATACACCACCACTCGACAGCATTTTCAAAGTAATCCCTCCAACACAATAAAAAAATAATAATAATCTGTGTCTCCCCATTATATTTGTGTATTCCAAGGCATAAGGAAAACATACACCCGTACAATGCATTTCAATTCTCTTTTCTCTTCATTCACGAGAAAGAAAATCTCTTTTTATTTCCTTTTCTCTTCATCCAAGAGAAAGAAAATCTCTTTTCTAAAAAAAAGACCCTACGGGCATTTCACTTCATCAACTAATCAATCAGCTGATATCCTAGCATTCATTGTCAAGGCCAGACTCGTCTTCCAACAGCCCGACAAAGAAAAAAAAAAGGAAGGAGGAGTTCACCCACACAGAAAAAAAAGTTTCACCCTCCCGTTAGAACACCCCCCTTGAACGGTGTCTGAGTAACCCCCCAAGGTATACACCAGTAGTAGTAGCAGAACCCTTGCAATACCCCCTTAGGCAGGCCAGTAGTACCCTCTCATGCAATGCCTCCATGCGCCGGTTAGCAGAAATGTGCTGAGCCACTAAGAAAATGGTGGGCGCTTTGTCTCCAAGCGAAATATGCCATCCAAGCACAGTTCGCATGCATAAAAAACATCTTTATACACCCTTATATCAAACAAAGACGAATGCGTCTATTATAAACATGCGCAAATAAAGAAAACACGTCACTTCTGCTACTATGGAAAAAAAAAAAATTGACTTCTTAAACTAGTCCCATAACCCTGAAATAAAAAAAAACATTAACAAACAATGTTTTTTTTAACACTCACCACTCCATAATGGGAACAAAAAGAACTCTGAATTCGCTTACGACACGGCAGTGATACGCACGATTATCTCGGGATGCACTCGACATTACACACAGTGCTGCAACTAGTAGGCAGACTGCCTGGGCCAAATGCTGAGTCTTAGAAAATCCTTCCCACTCCCCTTTGCGCAGTTAACGGATAGATATTTCTTATTTTTTTCTCACTTAGTAACTGGAAACTAACAATTTAAATATTTTCCACAATCCCACAAAGGCTTTGTCATTCGAAAACTATCACTAAGCCATAACCCCTTTATTTTCTAACTGGTCACCTATCTCTTCATTGGCGTACTCAGGCATAAAAATAAAACTCTTTTATACCACTTTTTGACCGGCTGCCACCACCTGTAATGAGGATATGATCCTCATTATTCATTTGGTAAACGTGTAACTCGAGCGTCAGGCAAACAACAAATAAATCTCTCTCTTGCTAAGCAACCAGCGGCTCACGACTTTCCTTTCTCTCTCTCTCTCTCTAACAATGATACCTCTCACTCTCTCTCTCTCTCTCTCTCTCTCTCTCTCTCTCTCTCTCTCTCTCTCTTCACCTCTTTCTCTCCACTCTAACAAGTAATCAAAATGAGAGAGTTGCATTATAAAAAATACATTTATTAAGTAACAAAAGATAATGATCCAAGTCTTACTGACTAACTTAAAAACCCCAACAGTAAAATGTCTAAACTCTATTGGTCACACCAAATGTCTCCCTCAGTCCCCACATAGTTCCTTGCCAGAACTGTCTGTTTCAAAGACATGAGAACACCCCGTAAGTACACACATAAGTTTAACAACAAAGTCAAAGATTGAATATTCCCACAATATGTTAAATAAACCAAAAGCCACTCTTTGGCTAAAATATTATAAGACTCACCCAAGCAGCCGGAATATTTAACACACTATATTATAAAGAGAATTTCGGTGAGCACCACGGCATCCTGCCTGCCTCTCAAAGCCGCCTCTATGCAAGTCCCCCATAGATTTGGGTATCATATATCATAAAAGGAAGAGGCGCACACGCACATACGAATGCACATTTCGTTAGCGCCTCATATTACTGGCTGCAACCAGTTTCCCAAATGCACTTTGAAAAGACCCATGAACTGTGGTACATTGACTTGTCTTTCTATGCAGTTTTAATATCACACCACCCACAGAAACCATTGATCAGCTTTTCTCGGGTCGTTGCTTCTCCACATTCCAATAGGTCACAGCGAACATATTGGCAATATATCATTAATTATAACCCTAGGAGTAATTATATATATATATATAGTATATATATATATATATATATATATATATATATATATATATATATATATATGTATATATCTATTTATTATATATATATGTGTGTATATATATATAAAGAGAGAGAGAGAGAGAGAGAGAGAGATTAACTCCGCTCAGATTTTAATTTTCTCTAAATACAAAAGCCTTATTTTTCGACTCGCCGCGATCTAACACGATATATGCGTTACACGTTGATATTTGCACACCGTCTGCAATTTGCACTTGGATCCAGCACTGACAAACACCAGATCTGTTTAATTTCCGAATTCTTTTAGGTTGAAAAATATTCCTGCAAATTGCAGGCAAATGAATATGAGATTAGGTTTCTTGATAAGTGATGTGTGCCTAATACTAACACCACCACGCTCCAGATTAACTCTTTGGCGATGGATCCTTTAGCTGTGATTATTATTCCTCCTAGTAAACTGAAAACGATAGTTTTCGTTGTAAATGTGGAATCAAATATCTTCTTTCGTTTGTATATCAGCGTAATTTAAGCTGTTTTCAAATATTTACCGAAATGCTTCTGCTAAAGATTCTTGTTACGCAATCTAAAATAGCTTCATTTTATGTGCTAATGAAAGTACTGAAGAAAGCCGATTATATTTGTCAATCTTCCCGGACCTAGGAAAAAAAATCTGTTGAATTGCATACATCACTCATTTGTCAGCGAGTCCCAAGGAAACCGTCAGATCATGTAAACAATCTTTATAGCAGTTAGCAGCTCAATTTTCGCTTAAATTTTCACACCTCTTTTTTTTTTTTTCTTTTTAAGAAGAAGCATTGCATATAGCAAACTGACAGTTGCAGAGCCAAGGCACTGAATAAGGGTATTATCATTCTTAACTACGAAGATAGTTTACGATAAAAGCAGTTTATGCATGCAAAAGAGTACAGCAAGATACAGTTTATGGTGTGATAGATTAAGTATTTAGAGTGTAGAAATTATTTCGGGTTTAAAGAAAGCATGCATAGGTCAAAGCAAAACCAGATGAATATGCTGTGCGTGAATGTGTGTGTGTGTCTCAAGAAATATAAAAAAATAAAAAATTAAAAACAGCAACAACTTTCACATGTCAAACTGTCGATTGCACATAGTCTGTATGAGAGAGAGAGAGAGAGAGAGAGAAGAGAGAGAGGAGAGAGAGAGAGATGTCAGTAACTTTAGAAGAAATACAATTAAATAAATGAATATTTATGAATCATTCTCCTATCGTACGTACTACTCAGCAAATTGTTTCTTGGCGAAATTAGCAAACATGTTGTCTATACCGATCCACATTTTTCGGACTTGGTAACATGTTTGTCTGAAGCAAACACTCCCAGTAAATAAAACATTCGCTCCAAATCCAATTACTTTCCCGATCAAAATGAAATTGCCTCTTTCATATTTGTTTTGTTTTGGAAAATAAAAAGGAGACGGCCCTCAGGATATCATGCGAGATTGTAAAGAAGTGGTCGTTCGAGCAATTTCTCAGAATTTATATCACTTCTCAAAGCAATTCTTGATTAAGCTTACGTGAATAGTGTGAACTTTGAAAGGAGAGACAAAGGCTTTCAATTTCATATCAGTGCCAGTTACAAACTGAATCTCTGTCAGAGAAACACTAAACTATCATTATTCAGTTACGTTTTCATCTTTCTGTCCATAAAATTCGAGAATTAATCATACTCGCAACAAATTAAATATACTACGTGCAAAAAATAAATTATAGACAATATATGAAGATAAAGAAATAAACAAATAAAAACTGTTATTTACAATGATGATTCAAGTGGTCAATAAGAGTAGTAACTGCCTGATTCGACCAAAGATTAAGGATTTTAGATAAGAGAGCACGATTTATGAGAGAGAGAGAGAGAGAGAGAGAGAGAGAGAGAGAGAGAGAGAGAGAGAGAGAGAGAGAGAGAGAGAGAGAAAGGTAACAAGCAAAAAAAAATCTTCAGGATTGAATGACACTAATATAAATTTCAGCTCTACCAATAACCTTCAGAAATTTTACAATCGTTTGATTGAAATACTCCAGCCAGTCGTCAATGGAAACTAAAACTTAAAAAATTACTAAAAGATCTTGGACCTCCCTTCCACCCTAACTCCTTCATTGCATTATCTATGAAGACTAGAATGTAAGGTTTGTCCTCCGTATCGAGAGAAGAGAACAAATATAAATATTAATAGAACGATTCTCGAACACCTTTGATCTAAAATTGTCTGAAGAGGATTGAGTTTCAAACGGCATGGATGATAGGTATCGCTAACCAGGCAGCAAATACTATATAAGATTTTATTATCAGTCAATGTTCAATGATAAAAAAACTAACACTAGGTTTTAAAATAATGTCAGTCGAAGGTAACTGATAAAGAGACAATTGATTATTCTTTTTAACGACCAAACTAGGAAATGAGTAGAATTTTATTACTTTGTTATTGAGAGGAATATCTAGGTCGTACTGATAATGCCATTTAAGGAGTCGTATCTGTCGTTTACTTATTAGGAACGTGTAACCAAACACAGGCATAACAACAGCAATTTGTGCAGTGTTTCATAATAACTATTGTGCTTTCTGACAAATAATTAAATAGTCACTAAAACCCATATTAATGCTGGGGTCACACATTCACGTATCTGGACGGCGTATGCCCAAGTATGTAGATCGTGGGCATCATCGCGTTGAATTGACCTTGAACAGCTGGTAAACAGGACACGGGCTAAAGGACGTAAAGCCAGCACTGTGCATTGCGCCACAAATTCACGCGCAAAGAAAGCAAGGTCGGACGTCTACCTGGAACTTACGCCGATAGTGTAATGTTCTATGTACGTCAACTTCACGTCGTTACCACGCCCATCGTTGTGGGGCTGTAGGGTACAAAATAGCCAGCCTGTAAACAGAGCAGACTGTAAAGTGATGGAACATGTATGACAGAATGTAAAAATATTGCATTCTGAAAATCCAGGTTGTAAATTCACTTTGGTAGAATTCTGCATGTACTGTAAAATATTGTATATTTTCAACAAATAAAAAAAATTAAGTCAGACATTATAATATACTTGCATACCATTGGTAGTCCCAACATCTTGGGTTTCTTCTGACGGACGATGTGGGGCTTGAGGAAGTAGAATATGTTCAATATCCACTTCTCCTTGTCCGTCAGTCGTCTTCCGTGTCGCTGTCATCACTCTGTATCTCATCCAACTCAGACTCCTGTAGGTGGAAGATGACATTTCCTCGACCTGAGTGTCTGTAAAAGTGGCTGTAGGAGTCTTCTCCGGGCCGAAAGAAGGTCCTGCAAGAAGATGTGACGTTGATGGTCCCTTCCTTGGTCGTTTTAGGAGGTTCGGCATCTTGAAGGGCGTTGTGGAGAGTACTTGGAGGAAACTGCTGGTCTCGGGAGACGGAAATAACAGCTGACCTGAGGTTTGTTGTTGTATTGAGGGCGCCGACCTGACCTTTTATACCACGTTACAGAGTTGCCATGTCGTACAGGGTTGTAAATGTGCGAATCGGTTTCCCCGTAGGCTACAGCGCAATTAGGAGGCCCACGTGCTTCGCAGCGGAAATAAAAAAAACGACGGTGAACAAGGCAGGTGACCCTAGCGCCTACCCTGCAGTAGTCACCGTGGGTCCCACGGATATACGTCAGTTGACATTTGGCGCCCTAGTGGGAGGAGCTTAGACCCCGGACGACCCGTCACCGTAGTCCGTACGTCTACGATTTTATGTGTGTTTTACGTTACATTTACGGTTTACTGACGTAAGCTGTTGCCAACTACCAATTTCCGCTCATGCGTGGGCGTGCGTGCGTTGATACGTGAATGTGTGACTTTAGCATAAATCAAGAGAGTCGAAAAGTGAATGGTTTTCTCTCTCTCTCTCTCTCTCTCTCTCTCTCTCTCTCTCTCCACACACACACACACACACACACATGTAGTATATATATATATATATATATATATATATATATATATATATATATAGTATATATATATATATATATATATATATATATATATATATATATTTCCCTAAAGATATCAAGATCCAAGCTATCCTGCCAAATATCAAGCTTATCAGCAGTAACACCTGTGAAGGGTCAGTCATAAAAGTCTTTGTAAAACTAGGAAAGCCAACAAAATGAACCAGTCAGGGATAACGATCTTCGCAGCCCACTTGAAGAAGCCTTTGCCATTCCCGGAATAGATTTCGACCTCTTTAAGAACAATCCTCAGTCGAATCACCTCCTGAAACCTTGATGAATTTAATGAATTATCTTTAAAATTACACGAATCTCTTCCTAACACGCCCCTTCCTCCCTCACCCTCCATAAAGAGAGACAACTTTCGTGCTTATTCATTTTGGTCGTCACCGATGTGGATTAATGGTTTTTCATAAAAAAATAAAGGGCCTTAAATTGATTTTTTTTAAATAGTAAGAGCATTCCTGAAAATCATTGTGGTTTAGAATATAAGCTGAAAACACATGATTACAAATTAGGTATTGTTTTCTAATATAGATAAAAACTTAATAAAAACGACAGAGATATCTAATTGAAATCATATTGAAAAACAAATGTTGAATTGAATTATTTTCATCACGTCAATGTAATTATAAAAATACCTACATGAAAACGAATTTAAAGAGTAAGGAAGAAATCAACAAGAGTGTTTCCATACGTTTTCAATTTACATCAATAGAATTTTTAACTTTCGAAATTTACACCATTTCCCGATTACTTCCGGATTTAAATGAAAACGTGTCTTGTAATATGACAGGCTATTTATTATCACATCAAGTGCGTGTCTGTACAAATACAAAAAATAAAACAGAAAAACGTAACAGCCAAAACTTTAGTTCTGATATATATCGGTGCAAATGACTTAGGTAGAGCAAACAATCTCCAATAGGAATAAATAAAAATATGAAAACAGCTCAAACAGGATATGCGGTTCGGGGATGCTCGGAACGAACATTTATTTATTTTTGCTCTATCTATTTATTATTTGTATCTACTCAAAATAACTTGGTCAATCAAATATTCTTTAAAATCATGAGTGAAAAAGCTAGTTAAACAAACTGACAAGGAGTCATTCAGGTCAGTGGCATCAGACTAGGTAAGAAAAGAGAAAATAGCGACAACAATTATGGCGTTTGTTATTAAAAACTGCACAGGTCAGAGGAGAGCACCGGAAAATAACAAGAAGTCTAGACCAGGAAAAGGAAAATTAACAATAAAAAAAACATAATGATGATTTATGACACTAGGTAGCCGGAGATTAAAACGAGTCAGAATCGAAGAATTGTGTTTTAAAATTAGTAAGACTTGTTGGAAATCTGACAAACTCGCATGAAGCCATTTATTTTTTCGATGTAAAAATTTCTCTACGAGATCTATATTTTCATAACCTTTTTTTTATATAAACGTATCTCAAAATACGCCTCAGGGAAAGATTTCCAGTCCTAAGCAAGGGAAACTATT
>NC_087216.1:58977881-58982881 GCF_015104395.2 Macrobrachium nipponense
GTAGGTATCTATTTCATAATTTATATCTCTTTTAAAACTACGTAGATACATATCGGTCAGAAGACAATTATAAATACTATTAACTTCAGCATTGAATAAATAATATAAAAATACCTAATATGTAAATGTTTATAAACCAAGATCTCACTTTTCATGGAAAAGGCGCCATGATTTTACCATCATCAAGACGTCCCTTACCCAACGCGGAGCTAAAAAAAAAATTATTGACAGATGTCGAAATTTATAATCGGAAATATTATTAATTTTACCTCTTTATTTGCATTTTAAGAACAAAATATGTAAATGATAAATTGCTACCAGATTCGTCATAAGAACGAAGTTTTGTATTTTTCTTATCTAACAGAATCAAAACAAATTAAAAAATGTGAACCTTAAAGGCACCGTTATTATGGAAGGCAAAACCAGAAAAGCAAAATAACGAAAATTGCCTAAGTATCTCTCTCTCTCTCTCTCTCTCTCTCTCTCTCTCTCTCTCTCTCTCTCTCTCTCTCTCTCTGTTGTATGCTGTACACAAACTTATTTTACGACAACTGAATAACATTCGTATTAATTCAACTACTGAAATGATAATGTATTATTGCTTTCTGAAATTTTCGTTGAAGGTATCATTTCATTGAATATTAAACTTCGCATAAAAATAAAGAGCACCATCTAACATTACGATTCGTACTATATAAAAAACAGGTCCCCTGAAATTAAGTGAAACTGAAAATGCAAAGTACCGTGACTTCAGTTCACGAGAAATATAACTCCAGTTCTCTTCTAAACTTTTCGAATGAATTGAATTTCGATTAAATTATGAAGGAAAGTTTCCGAGTTTTTCATTGAGGTGCCCATCGAAGTCGCATCTTTAAACTTTAATGATCCTTTATTGAAAAAGTTGTAATATCGTTTCCCACTATTCGATGTACGCAAAAAATTAATTTGATTAAGAAAAAGGATCCTTCATAGTTACTTCATCGCCAAAGTCTTTGGAAGAGGAGAGGGCAAATCGTTGCTGAATAAGGTAAAACTATAAGCAAGAATTAAAGCAATTTGGGAATCAACAAACAAATCGATACTGAATTCAGAATAAAGCATTTTGTGAACTAAAAACAAATTATAATAATGCAGAATTACTGTGCTTTAAAACAAATACCAACAGGCTATCTGTCACTACAAGGATTTAGAAATGATTCCCAAACATATAGGCAAATTCCAAAGTCCTCAGAACCTAAAGGCTAATCTATCATATATATATATATATATATATATATATATATATATATATATATATATATATATATATATATGTATATATATATATATATATATATCTATATATATATATTATATATATATATATATATATATATATATATATATATATATATATATATGTATATTATATATATCAATGGATAAAAATAAAGCGTTTCCCCCAAACTCAGAAAACGATTAATTGAATCTATTCCATTCGAATACTGAGGTAAATGGTAGTGCCATTATATGAGGTTGTCGATGCAGCGATTCTTTGGCATTTAAAAAGTTTGTGTATTTCCGACGAATACTACAAGTAAAATTATATTATCAAAACATATTTTAATATCAATTATATTTTCAAGAATAAATGGAAATGCCAATTTAGTAATGAATGTCCCCATGCCACTACAAAGGGGTAGGTACACTTCTGTGAATTACGTTTTTTTTTTATTATTCCCCCTATGAAACTACATAGGATGGATCATTTATTCTCAATAGGATAATTTATTCTCAATACCAACAGACACTTAAGAGGGAATAGCCACTTTCAAGTAAAAGATCTGCGTTATTTCACTTACAAAAAAAATAAATGTTTAAATTTAATCATGCGTTCGTTTCAAGAGAGACAGATAGACAGAGAAGGATAGAGTGACAGACAGACAGACAGAAAAATAGAATTGTAATTAATAAAGCTGATAAGTTCATTAATTTACTATTTAAAGAACACTACCTCTCTCATGCATAAAGCCTGTTAGGTGAACCCTGAGTCGCAATGTTGTCGAGATATTCAAATATCCGAATGTTTTCGTCTCTAGTGACTCATCAAGGTTTAAGGGGATATTCTGGTACACAATTTAAGATTATCCCTTTACAAAAGAAAAAAGGTTATTTCTTTTACTACAACAAAGCGAGAAGGTCAGGTGGTTATCATCAAATGTTTATAGCCTCGAATTCTAAATGGATAATAGAGTGTGACAGAAAATATAATTAACACTAACAATAAAAGTAAGATTGAAATCAGTTGCAGAAATCAGACATTGCTGTAACAACGTATGCTGACCTCAAAGTCTAAATATTATTCGTCATTTCTTACCCTCTTTTAATGTTGTGAATTTTACTTGCTGTACGTTTAGCTTATCTCTATAAAAAGGATTTTATACATATGTTATTTGTCTATTATATATATATATATATATATATATATAATATATATATATATATATATATATATATATATATATATATATATATACCCTTTCTCTCTACTACTTCATATGCCTCGTCCCTGAGGGATCAAATATTAAATTCCTTTTATTTCGCTGCTATTTCAATGCCAGGTGCACTCGCTTACGAACAAAACATTCTGTTCTTTTGCACAAAGTCTGTATATCGCATTTTCTGTGTCATTTTTCTCTCCTGCTGCCTCGGAAATTAAACGTCACTGGAGCCAAGGTGTCCAGTAGCGAGAGTCGCTGAATAAGCATTTCCAAAAGAATTTCCTTCTGGTAAATAGGCATCATGTGTGCAGAAAATATGGCCTGTTCTTTTTATAATAAAAAGAACGAAAACGCGGCTTAATAGAAGATAAGAGTTAAGGCCACGTGAATTCACTAGTAAAACATGATAAAACAAAGGCAGACAAACTTGAAGTTATTATTTTTAAAAATCTAAGCTAAAATTACTTTTTTTTAAATTCTTCTTTAACACTGTTCGAATATGAAAAATTGTATAAAAATATTGAGTTATAATAAACTGATAATCCCTTACCTCTCGATATCACATTAAATTAACGATCGAGATTTCTTTGTCTGTAAGACGCTGAATATATTTAAGCCTTTGGCATTTCGTCGATTGGAGACCATGTTATGTGACGCTGCCTTTTACAATATGGAAAATTACACATTGCTTAGTTCATTAGGCTTTCACACATAACTATTGTCACAAACTGTTAGTAGAACTTTCTTGTCTCTACAAATTGCTAGATATATTATTTCAAGGGATTTTGGTGCAACAATTAGTCATGAATATTTATTTTTGGGAAAGCTTTAGATAAAGATAATCCAAATACAATGTAAAGAATGACGATTTTCATAAACTGAACCCTTTAGTGGGTAAAACAAATGAAATGTATTAATTCCACCCTTTCAAATAGGAACAGAATATGTTGTACAGATAACTATCCAACGTTACTTAACGGCAGATGGGTTCTAGCATATTCTAGTTGCTAACTGTTCAACTTGAGATTCAAAAAGGAACTAAAGGCTTATATGAAAATAATGATATACATAAATTTGACATATTAAGAAAAAATATCACACTTGTGCAAGACAAAATGATAAAAATCAAAAAAACGAACAGAACCCTTTCTTTCTCTTTTCCTCAGCAAACAGCTGTAACGTCCTCAGTGAGTCGCTCATTTCTTTCAACACTAATATTAATGACGTCATCGGAAGTCAGGAGGTTCTTCAGCTTTTCATATCCGTCTTCTCAGTTTTGACTTTTGAAATACAAATGCAACGGCGACATTTTTCTACGCTAGTCAGGTAGTATCAGGCTTTAGTGGGTATCGATAACTTTCCTATCGTAAATACTATTGTAACTCCTAATTATTCTAAATGAAAACAAGGCACGATCCCACTTCCAGCTTACTTGGGACGCATGTAATATTTCCCCCTCACGCATAAGTTATAAACATTATATTAGCAACTTTTAACGTTAATTAAAACTTGCTAAAATCTACGGTTAAATAGAGACTATTTTCACCAACAAAAATTAAAATACTCTATATTTTATTAGAAATAATGTTTCTATACTGTTTAACATGTACATTGTTCATTTTATACATTTTCATTCAAATGAATAAATCCTAAATATCCTAGCCTAAAAATCCTGTAGCTTTAACTCAACATGAAGCATCCTTTTTCAGACATTTTTAGGTTCTTCATAGACCTTTCCTACCCACCCACCCCAACAACAACGACAAAGTAGTTTGTAAGCTTACTCCCGAGTAAGTGAAAAAAAAAAAAATCCTTAAACTCCCCCTCTCTCTTTCTCTCTCTCTGTTACGACCAGTCTCGTTTGGCTCACAACTGGACGAGCCATTATGGGCGCAATCCCTAAAAACCAGGGGTGCTGTTGACGAATTTGGCAGGAAAATGTCTGCATAGCTGTTGTGAGTCACAGTCAGCGAGTGGATGAAGGTGGGGAGAAAGAGAGAAGAAGAAGAGGGAAAACTAGAGTTGAGGGATTCGACCCCATTGGCAGGGAAACATTCATAAGGCATTTGTATGTTCAAATGAGTATTAGTGAGTATGTATGTATGCTACCTATATATATATAATATTATATATATATATATATATATATATATATATATATATATTATTATATATATATATATATATATATATTATATATTTATATATATATATATATTATATATATATATATATATATTATATATATATTAGGATATACAATATATATTATTATATATAGTATATATATAATATGAGTTATATATAATATGATATATAATATCTATATATTATATATATATATATATATATACTATATATATATATATATATATATATTATATATATATTTAATATTATGTTATTTATATATATAATATATATATATAGATAATATATATTAGATATATATATATATATATATATATTATAGTCATATATATCTATTATATATTATATATATATATATACGTACATAAT
>NC_087216.1:58990381-59003013 GCF_015104395.2 Macrobrachium nipponense
ATAGCAACTTAGTCAGCTGATAAGTGCATGAACACCTTCTGCCTGAAGCTTTCTATACCAAACAGCCAGGGAGAACTAGAATGGGACAAAGCCAGCACGCATTTTTCTTCTTTGGACACATTTCATGTAAGTATGCGTGCTATATAAGGGATATCCTGTGCGCACATCTTGTCAGTAAAGTCAGTACTTTAACTACACTTACTTAAATGAGAGCTAAGAAATATCTTGCAATGCAATCCAGACTTGAAAACTCAATTGAGGTAAAAGTGATTTAGTTTTCTTAAAAAATGGCAAGTGGGGTAAAAGGCCCACCACGCTTTGGGGCAAGAAGCCAGGGGGCTTTTTACCCCATCTGATCAGTTGGACATGTAACCAGTGGGGAAAGAGGACAGACTGCATCTTATTTGTGCAATGAAGGCAGCTGGAGTTTGTCTTCCTCTATGTCTATATTTGCCCCAAAACAAAAGGATGACTTCACTACTTATGATAGGCAGCTCAGCTGGATCAATTGCTAGATGCACAGGAAATGGATGGTTCTAATGCAGATTGTTTCGTAGACTGGCTACATCCACTTTGTTAAAATTGTTTAGCCAAGTCGAGCAGAAAGCACATTACAATTCCAGATGGTCACCAAAGCCACAGGACTTTAGCCAGAGAGAATGGAGTAATGTAATGGAAATTAGTCAACCTTTTACTTGTGTCATTTTTGTTCTTATGTAAAACTTATCTATTATTTCTTTTATTTGTGTTATTCTTGGTGCTATATAAAGAAAGTGAATTTTATTTCTAATTGTGCTGTTACAGCTGTCATGTAGAGGAAACAGTTCGGGACTTGACACGCTCTCGCCAGTACTGTTTCCCATTCGCAGCATTTTATTTTGATTTGGAGGACGACTTTGGATACTACCTTTTGGACTACGCACATGAACATTTCCCTCACGGATTCGGGAAGACGCAGATATAGTCTCTTGTGCGTGTGTGTCCCTGGAAGTTGGATCACGGCATTTTCGCGCAGGTGTTTGTTTGTCACCTGCGACCTTCACACTGCAGTGGGGAGTTTCGCAGAGGCTGTCATCTGCGAACCGCTGTTTCTGCCCCGCTTTTCCGTCGGAGGATTTTTACGGGGCCAGTGTCGTCGTTATTTATGGCATTGAATTTTGATGTACTTGCCGTGTCATCCTCGTCCAGCTGCTATACGGGAGTGAGAGCTACTTGACTCGTTAGGTGACAAGTTAGGGAGGCTGCCGCCAGGTAAGACGTATTATCGTTCCTCTTCTCTCGGGACAATGTGTTGCCTTCAGTACCTGGCGTACAGTATTAGCCCTTTTGATAGCAGTTGGGTGGATTGGTCACGGCTCAGGATTCAAACTCCTCTTCTGGTATTTCACTTTAAGGTGAAATTATATATTTTTTTCATTTCTTATTATAAATATATATATATATATATATATATCCTTATATATATATATATATATATATATATATATATATATATATATATATGTATAAGTTTAAATGTATATGTTGTCATATTTGTTTGTGTGTTAGTATTTAGTGGACAGAGTTCCACATTGTTTAGCTTTGTGTTGTAGGTAGGAATATTAAGGTTTTCCTTGTTATCATCTCTTACTTCCTTCTACCTTATTATTATTAGGTTATTGATTATTTTTGGCTAGCCTTATTTGGATCCACCTTGATTATCATTAAGTGTTTTCTCTCTTGGAATTTTCTCTTGTTTAGGGCTTAGTATAGTAGCTTTAGGTTTTCTTGTGAGTTCCCGAGAACCAGGTATTTGTTCTCTTGAATCTGTACAATTAAGTGTATTTAATCACAAGGTTGATTTAAGTCATTGTTCTAGTTTTATAATAAATATTGTTAAGTTTTCTTGAGTTTTCTGTTTCCGTCCTTCCTTGTCACTAAGGTACATGTACTGACTGCAATCCTTGAGAATATAAAGACCTAAAAAGAACCTGTACTGCAACCTGCTAATTTCAGTTCCTCTGAATACCAAAAGATTCCTAGGTTTTACAAGAAACTACGAACTCTAAGAATAATTTTTGTATATTTTCCAACAGTATTCTTGAATAATTTTTGAGGAAGGTTGAATTTTTTATATTTAGCAAAAATAGGAGTCTACTTTTCAATTTAAATGGTAGTTTTCATGAAGTACCACAATATTCTTAGTATGGGGCAAAAACGCCCCCACCGTGGGCTTCTTACCTCACCCATGGGGTAAAAGGCCCCCATTGTTCTATTTTTTCAGGTCATGTTTTTACTATCCTAAATTGCTAACAGCTTCTTATGATTATGATCGTTGATACTCCAATAACAAATGCTTTTTAGAAATATCTCTGTTAGGTCAATAGCTGAAATACTGTAGACAATATAAGCATTTCTCCTTAATTTTGGGGGGCTTCTTACCCCACTCTCCCCTATATATATGAGAGAGAGAGAGAGACATAGATCCGGTACAGGATACATGTGAAAGAAGCGATTCCTCACCAACAGATCCCCTACTTTCGGCTCCATAAGTCAAACTTCCTGAGCACTTCCTTTGCTGAAGCCCAGAGAGACTTAATGCAATAAAAGTTTCTTAAGCCATCGCGTATTTAATGCTAAGATGATTTTCATGTCTTTAAGGGAAAACTCTGAAATGCTTTAGAAATTGAATCTACTAACGCACTGGTTTCTTATCCTCATTGATTGAAGACGGAAAATAATCCTTTTAACTATTTGGCTACGTCAGTATATAATAACTCCCTATTATCTCATTTAATGTTAATTACAATGGCAAAGTTTCACTTTTATATAATATGATTATTCATTTTATGGTATTTATTTCTTAATGATCTATATTAACCTTTGCATCGTTACTGGTGTCAAAATCTTTATTTACAAAGCGTTCCTGAAAACAAAGAAAAGAATGAATCATTATCGCAATCTACGACTGAAGAGGTGAATTTAGTAACTTTTACCAAAACATTAAATATGCATCATATATTCCATGGTCCCTTTCATAAATTCCAAGTGAACATAACAGATAAATCAAAATACAAACACTGCTATCGAAACGTTGCTGAAGGCTGGTCATTTTTCCCAAATGTCCGTAAGTAAAATTTACTTCAAATGTCAACTCCATAACCAAAAGTCTTATCATAGTCTAAACGCAGTTCCATATCTTTTTTCGTCATGATTATCAGTCAACTGGCAACAGAACAGGCGATACCTGACAAGGGAACGCTTTTAAAACGACATTTTCCATCAGGATAAATCCATTCTACTCTCTTTGAAGAAAAGATGGAAGATGACGGAGAGGGTTAGCAAATGGAAGCAGCTTCAAAAAATCTCTCTCTCTCTCTCTCTCTCTCTCTCTCTCTCTCTCTCTCTCTCTCTCTCTCTCTCTCTCTCGCTTTCATGTGAGTAATTACTCTGATGACCGATACATCATAAGTTCAGAATCCCCCTCACAATTACACAGACTAAACTTCAAGTCCAGAAGAACAAATTATATAGGGAGACGAATCAATCCAGACAAGGGGAAAGGATTCGTGCAAGAAAGAGATATTGTGGGGTAATGCAAAGTGAAAACTGAGCTTCTTGTGAGTTGAGGTGTTTTCCTTTAAGGTAGTTTTCCTAGAAGTTGGGCTGGAAACCTAATGCAATATTCAGATTAAGAGATGAAAAACTCTAGACGGGCAAAAGCTTTTTGTCTAAAATCTCCCAAATGAAAGGATGGCAGTCCAGAGACAGAGGAACTCACTGAATTAAAACCATTAAAATTACGCTCATATTATCATCATAATAAGAACAACCCAGTTTTTTTATGATGGAAAATAACTTATTATAACCATATGTGTTTGGATAAAAAACTGAAATTTCTTGAATTAGAATATTTAACGAACATTCTCCAATGATCAAAATAATTATCCTTCTCGCAAAGGAGTTTGGCTCCAAGAAGCGTTTTCTAGTGAAGAATAATTATTTGCATGAAGGGAGACAATCCCCTTCAATAATTACATTTCCTCCTCTCGCTAGAAAAGTGCGTCCTCCGCCTGCCATGATTACAGCTGTAATGCATTGACATGAGATTATGTAATAGAAAGTCTGACTTCTCTGAAGCTTGCCTGCGCTTCTCTGAGTCTCTGTCTTGAGCGGTAAGGCTTAATTCAACAAAGCAGTGTGTCGGCGGAGATAAGCAAACACAAAGGGAAATGGGCTTTTATTCTCTCTCTCTCTCTCTCTCTCTCTCTCTCTCTCTCTCTCGTGAATGATTACACCTTAAAGGGAACGACCACTCGAGGGGGTCGGAGAAACAAAGGGCTTTCGGACCAAGATCGATCCACGTTTCCTCATCTGCGTGTGCATCTTTATATATATATATATATATATATATATATATATATATATATATATATATATATATATATATATATATATATATATATATATATATATATATGTGTGTGTGTGTGTGTGTGTGTGTGTGTGTGTATATATGAGTCTGATCACATCACCGTAATTCATAAATACGAATTAAGATCTAATTCGCTCTAACTCAGAATTAATATATTTTGATATATGTTAACTGAAGGGGAATTTTTAGTTGATAATAATTTCGTCGGCTCCCGGGCGCGAACCTAGGAACCAAGAAATCAGTAGGTACAGTGAAGCGCCTTTAACCACACAAGGTCGAGGAGGGTTGATGCCGACTCCAAAACAACGAATACCTGAGAGCGACAGGGATTTGTAGGGGAGAGGTGTCATTAACTTATCCTCTCGTGGTAGCTGTGTGGTTAAAGGCGCTTCAATGTCTGTCCTGATTTCTTGGTTCCTAGGTTCGCGCCCGGGAGCCGACAAAATTATTATCAACTAAAAATTCCCTTTCATTTAACATATATCAAAATATATTAATTCTGAGGTAGAGCGAATTAGATATTAAAGGACATTTGTAGCGTAATGCTATATATATATATATATATATATATATATATATATATATATATATATATATATATATATATATATATAGTATATATATGATATATATATATATATATATCTATATATATAATATATATATATATAATTATATATTATATATATATATATAAATATGTATGTATTACATAAACAAATAAATCAAAATTAATTTATCAAGAAATTAAATTAATTAAGTAAAATTCAAACTGTTAAGAAATGTTTAAGATTTAAAAAAAAAATGCAAGTAAAACAAATTGTAACACAAAATGTGAAAAAGTAAGAAATTGAAAACACACAGACTATAAAACAACCCACTTCAAAAGAACTGAAACACAAACACAGAAAATAGAAATGTGAAAATAGTGAATGAATTGACCAAGTACCTTAAAAATTTTAAGTATTTTAAGTGCGCTTAAAACTGTACCTTTTTACACTATCTTTTCACAAGCTGCAGCTTTCAACATTCACCAAAACACTTGATAGGCCTCTTACACACTTTTACAATGTCTGTTCAGATTCCACGACTGCAATTCTATAAGATATTTAACAAACACTCAGAGTAACCAAGTACAAAATCTTTACGTTTCTTTTAGAAAGTTAAAAATCTATCGATCAGGAGAGAGAGAGAGAGAGAGAGAGAGAGAGAGAGAGAGAGAGAGAGAGAGAGAGAGAGAGAGGTATATCGTCTCTAGAATCAGAATGACAAGAACTCTCTCTTCGTATGGGAACTTCTGTTTAACACAAGCCAAAATGGATGACGTCATTATAAGGTAAAACATTTTGGTCCCAAGAACTCTGTAATCATCTTATAATGAAATTACTTTACAGGTTTATAAATTCCATTTAAAAACGAGAGAGAGAGAGAGAGAGAGAGAGAGAGAGAGAGAGAGAGAGAGAGAGAGGTGATTATAGTTATTAGTAATCAGTAACATTACACGGTCTCGGAATAATAAGAGTTTTGTTAAAACGGAATCAAAGTTATATATGACGTCACTTCCTGAAAATGCCTGGGAAGATTCTATGCAAAACCATTTTGGGGCCAGGATACAACAATGACGCAATTGATCGAGATACATTCTAGAATGGCTGATGTATCTTTACGAAACATAGTGCTATTGTCATGTGGTCAGGGACAAGACAAAGGCGAATCATACGCGTTCAGTAATGCAAGTGGTTACTGATATAAAGGAAGAAAAAAAAAACCTCGCGAGATTTCCTATCTTAAGCGATGACAGGTTTCCAAAAGCTGTCTTCCTTATCACTAACTGCTAACAGATACAACATCCGCTTATGAACCAAACCTCTCTCTTCGCATTCCTACTTCTTTAAACAAATTTTTTGCGGAATTTGAACATAAAACATTCACAATGCTACAAACATAATAATAGTGGGAGAAATATAAATTTTACAAAACAATATCAAGATGATATATATATTTATATATATATAAATATATATATAAATATATATATGTATAATAATATATATATATATATATATATATATATATATATATATATATATATATATATATATATATATATATATATACATATGAATAACTTGATCACGAAGTATATAAAACGTGATGCTAAATAAAGGTTTAATTTTTCCTTCGAGGCAAAAACCTTTATATATATATATATATATATATATATATATATATATATATATATATATATATTATATATATATATAATATATATATATATGCATGCTCTTGAAAGCAGTCATCCAAATCCCCACTTCATATAAATCAGACACTGAAGCAGTTCATAGAAATAGCCAAAAAGACCCAATAACAGCCAAAAGGTAATTAAAGTTAAACTCACAGAGAACCCAATAATAAAGAACTTGTTGACTATTTCAGTATTCATTGGATTATTTGCTTCACCGGAAGGTAATCAGTCTGATGTAATTTGTGAACGATTTTTCTAAAGCGCCCTCCACTCGTTTCGAATGCGGCACAAATTAAAAGAAGTTCTTGATAGCTAAATTGTAAGAGATGATAAGGAGGTTATAGGTTTTTTCTAAGTGAGATATTGTATAAGGTCGGCTACCGTCACGAAGATATTTACAAGATTGAATATAGATATATTCAAGTAGCTTAGTACAAATCTGCGACCCGGAATGGAAGGGGCTGTTGAGGTTCTGATGGATGCGGCTGAAAGTTTATAGAAAGTAAAATAACTTAGTTTATTCCACTTTATAAAGGTCAGATTTGATAGGAAACACTGAAACTAAATGGGTGACTATTTCACTTGGCATATCAAGATAAAATAAAAACCTTCATAAGAAGATATAAGACAAACCATTTTTATAATTGGAGGGTTGATCAAGGAAACTATTACTGAAGACTGACGACCTGGTAACGAAATAGTATCGTCGAATATAGAAAACTGAGAGGTTATTGAAGATTTACTTTAAATTGGCTTGCAAACAACTGGGAAAATCTGGGGAAAGGACAGACACATACATACAAAATGAAAATAGTAAACATCAACAAAGAGAATTTATTAGAAAAGGGAACAGGATTATTGTAAGAGCTTATTTGAAAAGTTTTGATGTAGGAATCAGAGGATTGCTGGTTAAAAGTCATTAGAATAATTTCTCGTCGTAGGAGTTGTTTGGAAATATAGAGAGGATGCTTAATAATTTCCAGGTGAAATGCATTATATCAATAGATGCATAAAAAATCGTGAAAAAAATGAAAAACAATAAATAACTTTTAAATTATGCATCATTAATCTCTTTTTATTTAATGTTAAGTAATCAGAATATAAAATATATTACCGCCATTTTTATTACGTATTTGAGTAGACAAGCGTTCCCTTATCATTCGGATGCAGTAAGACGTTCAGCGTGATTATTAATGTGTATTGTAATATAGACAAAGAATATCATTGAGAGAGAGAGAGAGACAGAGAGAGAGACAGAGAGAGACAGAGACAGAGAGAGAGAGACAATGGCAGGATCCTTAGGCGTTTCTGTTCCCCCTGAAGGATAAGATTTAAGGCCTGGGAATAGACGAGAATGTGGAGACAGGAAATTCAAGGAATCTGCTCCTTGAAACGGCTGTCAGTTTCTGCCGAGGTTCAACTCCAGGGAGGTACTCGTAAGTGCGGGATGGAGACGAAAGGACACCCTTATGGAGCATCGCTTTTATCGAATATACCTTCGTGGCTAAATATTTCTCAAGTCTGTTTAAGCTGCAGTCTCTCTCTCTCTCTCTCTCTCTCTCTCTCTCTCTCTCTCTCTCTCTCTCTCTCAATATACATACATATATCTAAATAAATATATATATATTGTTATGAACTTCACGATGGTCTGAAGTTAAGGTTCTTTTGGACCTGATATTTCAGATCAGTACCACAAAAAGAGTATGATCCTTGACAAACCAACACTTAAAGAGTACAATCTCAGAGAGGATACACCAAACCACAAACTAAAGATTAACAATAATTTATTTCTTAAAGATTAACACAACAAAAGAACCCCTCTGAAAACTGAATAATGGGGGGAAAAGCACTACAAGCACACATACCAAAACAGTCACTTCTTCAATCGCCTACCTAACTAACATGCCAAGGAATAAGAGAAAGTAAACAATGGAAGTAAGAAAAAAACACTCTTTCCCTAGCATACGATAGATGGAGATTCAAAGGGGGGGAAAAACTTAACCTATATCTTAAATCTAAATCTTCACAAATCAGTTTTAACAAAGTACATTGTACTAAATACATACTCAGATAACAGTATAAAACATGAATAACTCAATAGGTCGAGTCCATAAAGTAACACTCAAAACTCTCCAAGGACGTCTTTATATAGTTAAATGCCGACGCTGACGCACACTTATTTTCGTGTAAAAGAAGTCTTTACTAAATGAAGGGTTGCTGCTCCAACACATGAACAAATAAAATTAATAAAGCTAATAATAATAAAGTGGGCTTACTCTTCTCCGCCACTAGAGGGCCTCCTCACGACTCCAAGGGCGCAGTGTTCAGGCAGAGGCAGGGGATTACAGGGCGTATATTACGCTCGCACTACGGGCCATCCACGAGAGCAATTGCTGAGCTCTCCTCCAACAAATAGAGGGCTGTAGAAATCCTCGGTGACGCACAAAGTCCATGCCTCCAACAACAGACCCCAAGCAATCCAGCTTCGGACAAAGGGCACGAGCACACAGGGTCACTCTTTAGTGACGCAACACGATGCAGGTGTGCTAAAGGAAGTATCCTCTACCCAAATAAGTGCACTGCCGTAGACTGCCAATAAAATAGCACACTGGTCCTTCTACGGTGGAGCCGAGTACAGAACTCTTGAACTATTGACACAAGGCCCCCTCAAAAGCTCCGGGAGAGGGTCAAAATATGACGTGGCACAGACGACGGAAGCCAAATCACCATCACACAATGAAAAAAAAGAAACAAAACTTCATGGGCGGAGTACCAATATAAACTAATAACAACCATTAAGGAGAGGGCAAAAGACCCATATCCAGTGTTCAGAGAGAAAAGTCAAAAGAAACTGGATTAAACTAAAAAAAAACTTACTTTAAAAAGGGGCCATCAAAACTGAATAAATTACGTTAATTTATAATCATATATATATATATATATATATAATATATATATATATATATATATGTATATATATATACATATATATATATATAGTATATATAATTATATATAGTTGTCATTACCCAGAATACCACAGATGAAGGCAAACATTGCTGGTTCGAAACGATGCTTTCAGGCATAGTCAAATAAGAGACGTTAAAAAAAAATAAAACAGTATCCAATGAGTAAAAAAATATTCCTATATACATATATATATATATATACAATTATATATATATATATATATATTATATATATATATATATATATGTGTGTGTGTGTGTGTGTGTGTGTGTGTGTGTCTGACATTTATCTTGTAAGACCCAACCTTCTGACATGTTTTTTTTTTTTTTTTTCAAATATCCTGTCTCATGGGAATTACCACTAATCCGTCACTGAAAATGTCTCTTGGAATCAAATAAATCCCCAGACATAATCCTGACGGCTCAAATGAACAACGTCATCTCTCTGATGAAGGGAATCTTACGAGGCAAAGATATTCACAAAAGATGCACAAACGTTGCAAAAGCAAGGCAGCTTTGCAACTACATGAAATACATTGCAAAAGACTTTGACGTCAACTGCCTCAGTGGTTACACAAGGGCAAATTCATGAAAGTTTTCTTTGAAATAATTTCCAGTTCATAATTTTAGTTCTCTCCTTCTCTGAATAATACTCTTGAAATAAAAAGCTCGTTTGAAATTACAAAATGTTACAGATATCATTTGATTTCATACTTTCATCATATAATGATCTTGATGTTGTTTTATTTTGAATTACCTTCAATATTTTGGCGAATTAATAAACTGAAATAAATACACTCAGGAAAACACGTTTCCTTTGTGTTTTCTCTCGTATGACATGAAACTACGAAAACCCGGAGGCAACCATTTTGATGTCATAATAGATTGCTAGATTTCCCAACTCCAATTAATCGAGTATTTTCCTGAGTTGCATTGTTAGCCCCAAGTTCGTCTGATTCGATGTCGCTTTTAGGTTAAAGATGTAAGGTAAAGTACTTATTTTTCCTTTATGTTCCGTAACGAAATAGCCCGGTTGCATATTATCTAGGTATAACCAAGTACCAAAACCTTCCTTGAAAAAAGCGGGACGCCATATCATAAAAACTAACCATAGAATATTCTTGAAAATAATCTCATTGTTCCCAACCCCAATTTACGAAGTGGATATTACTTTGAACTAGCGTAAACTACCCCAACCTAACGTAGGGGCATGGAGAGAAAAAAAAACGGGGGCTGTTGCAATACTACTATACGTACATCTTGGGAATTTGCAGCACGGTTTGACAAGAAACCATCAAAAGTTATGCTTAGGTCGTCTCCTTGGGTGTAAGCGTTAGAGGGGAATGTAAACAGGTGAGTAGAGAGAGTGAGCTCTTCATTGCCTGCTGAGGGTAGACATCTGACACTCGTATCTTAATGAGCAGAGTAACTTCGTCTTAGATGTTCATTACCCAGATACCACAGATGAAGGCAACATTGCTGGTTCGAACGATGCTTTCAGGCATAGTCAAATAAGAGACGTTAAAAAAAATAAACAGTATCCAATGAGTGAAAAATATTCCTATAATATTTAACATAAACTTAGTCCACCTTGTGAAAGAAATTCCCTGCATTGTGCTAATTCAGTGAAAAAAAGAACTCATAACAAATTAGCTTTCACTGTCTCTTGTGAATCATTAATTTTAATATCACATTGTAATTCTATTAATTTTAATGTTTTATCGTAGTTCTAACGAACTGACGGGTAATCAACATGTATGTATTTATACACACATACACACACGCACAATATTATATACATTAGTTTAATTTAAGGTAAACTAATGTATATAATATTGTGCGTGTGTGTATGTGTGTATAAATACATACATGTTGATTTACCATAAGTTCGTTAGAACTACGATAAAACATTAAAATTATTCTTATTTTTATTATTTTTTTTTTTTTTTTTTTTGCTGATTTAACATATTGCAGCGAAGCACTTTTCCAAGCTCCACTAATTCATGTTTTATATTATAGAAATATTTTTTTATCTTTGGATACCGATCACTTTATTTGATTATAATTGTGCTTCCCGTTGTTTAATAGAAACATGCCAGCATATTTTTACCTCTCTCTCTCTCTCTCTCTCTCTCTCTCTCTCTCTCTCTCTTTGTGCACATTAAATGTCAAAGGGAAAGTTTCCTTTACACTCGTTCCTTTGAGAAGCTGAATACGTATGCATTTACCCGCCAGGGTAAATCTAATTTTCTTCGTAATATCTGAATGATATTAAAATTTTGAATGTACTGAGTGTAATTTTCTTTGCTAATGATACTAGATTATTATTTTTTTTTCTTTTGCTCTATCAGTCCTCCAATTCTACTGGGTGGTATTTATAGTGTGGGGTTCCGGGTTGCATCCTGCCTCCTTTGGAGTCCATCACTTTTCTTACTATGTGCGCCGTTTCTAGGATCACTCTCTTCTGCATGAGTCCTGGAGCTACTTCAGCCTCTAGTTTTCCTAGATTCCTTTTCAGGGATCTTGGGATCGTGCCTAGTGCTCCGATGATTATGGGTACAATTTCCACTGGCATATCCCATATCCTAGAATATTATTATTATTATTATTATTTTTTATTTTTTTTTTTTTGCTCTATCAACAGTCCTACCCATTCGACTGGGTGGTATTTATAGTGTGGGGTTCTGGGTTGCATCCTACCTCCTTAGGAGTCCATCACTTTTCTTACTATGTGTGCCGTTTTCTAGGATCACACTCTTCTGCATTAGTCCTGGAGCTACTTCAGCCTCTAGTTTTTCTAGATTCCTTTTCAGGGATCTTGGGATCGTGCCTAGTGCTCCTATGATTATGGGTACGATTTCCACTGGCATATCCCATATCCTCTTATTTCTATTTTCAGATCTTGATACTTATACATTTTTTCCCTCTCTTTCTCTTCAACTCTGGTGTCCCATGGTATTGCGACATCAATGAGTGATACTTTCTTCTTGACTTTGTCAATCAA
>NC_087216.1:59021013-59023513 GCF_015104395.2 Macrobrachium nipponense
ATATTGTTACTTAATAAATGCGGACTTTGACATCCTGTGCCAAACGAGAATAAATTTGCTGAGGGAAGGATCCCGATGAATATCTGTATTTTCCTAGTCAACATGAAAGATGTCAGTCCCCCTTCTGTAATCACTCATTGGATGTAATATACTTGAGCTTTAAATTACAGTCAGCGTATTTCGACGAACATTAGCTTTTGTGGGTTAACATCTTACTTTAGAATTGAAGTGGATGGATTTATGTTAGAAAAGCAAACAAGACTGTCTTTATTCGCCTTCTCTGTTTTGTTTGAATTAGGACACCTTCAAGGGAACAATCTCCGGAAAGGGGTTCAAGGGTGAAAAGGCTTTAATTCCCTTCAAGGGTCCTTTGTCTGTCTCAGTGAGAGAGGAGACTCTCTCTCTCTCTCTCTCTCTCTCTCTCTCTCTCTCTCTCTCTCTCTCTCTCTCTCATTACACTTTCAATTGACTTGCCTCTTGTTTGGTCTCTGGTGGATTCCAGCCTAAAGAAGAAATGACATTGCAAAGGATTTTGTAAGTTTTTTCTCTCTCTTTCTCTTTAATTAAGAGGTCTATTGCGTATGATCTACAATGCATGAAATTAAAGCAATTATAGAAAAGGTCTAGCTACTCAGTCCTCGGAGATAAAATTTTTTAGATATACTAATCGAGATTGGTCCACCTATTTAACAGCCTATATTTCTAACCCGTTATTTTCGGTGATGATTGAATGGCGTATTTAGATGCCCATTACGACACTACAATACATAGGAACATTAAAAAGATTCAATAGTTACTTTTTTTTTGCAACAATAGATGGAATATTGCTTTCGGTAATACCTAAGAAAAAAACTAATTATCATAATTGTAATTATAATTATACCCATTCAGTAATTTTGATCACTTTTTCTCAAATAACTTTCGTTTACGAACTTTGACTGTATTTTTACCACTTTACAATAATTATTCTTTGTCATCATGTCAGCCTCATATAAATCATGGGCAGGAGTCCTAAGAATTATTTACTTCGATGTAACGTAGATCCTTGTAAGGAATAAGAATAAGCATTGATTAAAGCCCTCTCTTCAGCAGGGACAAATAAACATCCTACTAAATCCATTTGTTTTCCATTTCCTTTATAAACTACGAGGGTGACGCAGACTAGATTTGTAGCGTTGGTCCCACAGATACTACCACTTCTCTTCTTTTATTTCTTTACTCTTTCTTACTGAGAGCTCTGAAGAGGTGAGCAAACCTAACAGGGTTGGGCCGAGTCCCTCGGGTCATCGTGTATGCTGTTATGGCCACCCCTCTTCGAAAAGATTAAAAAAACATACCATGAATATTCAAGGGAGCATCAACGATTCTTTCGCGAAGTCGACAAAAGTAAGACGAAGACTGTAGAAGACTCTGTAAAGCAAAATATCCTCCTCATTTTCATATTGCCTTACCTAGGAAAGAAAAATAAAACACTCGGTGAAAAGATATATTATACAATCCTAAGATTATTCGAAGCCTAATCCATAAGCCATTACTCATGTTAGGACGCCACATTCTTCACTTTGCAATCTTCCTGTCATTCATTTCTCTTACTCCATAAAGCAAAAATACCAAACGTTTACATACATAAATACAAACACACACACACACACACACACACACACATATATATATATATATATATATATATATATATATATATATATATATATATATATATATATATATATATATATATATATATATATATACGATTTCGTAAGCGAAATTTATTTGAGAAAAAGTGATCAAAAAGTACTGAATGGGGTATAATTGTAATTATAATCATAATAATTACATTTTTTTTCCTAAGTATTAATGAAAGCAATATTCCATCTGTTGTGTAACAAAAAGTAACTATTGAATCTTATTAATGTTCTAATTATTGTAGTGTCGTAATGGACATCCAAATATATATATATAATATATATATATATATATATATATATATATATATATATATATATATATATATATTATATATATATATATATATATATGTGTGTGTGTGTGTGTGTGCGTGTGTTTGTGTGTGTGTATGTGTGTGTAAAAATTAGTAGTATTAGTCAAACGGCATGTGTATGATAACTAAATGGGCCAGATGTACTTACTATTTATAATTCCTTATGGATATAGGTCATTTCTAAAGCAATGTTAATTCGATCTTTGATTTGCCACTTCATGCACTTAAAATCCTATCTTTAAGAAGCTGCTAGCAATGCAAAGACCTTCAGTATTCCATTGACAGTGTGGACATTCAACTGCCATTATTGCTTATCTTTTCATAAAAATATAAATCCTACTTTCCACGCAAAGGTCTCCTACCCTTCCTCACCCAACCACTCACTTCTCCTCTCTTCTTACGCCGTCCCTTGTTTTGTTTGGAAAATGACTTCAGTGTTGCTCATATTTGAAGAACAAAGGTGAAAGGTGTTATCCTTTTCCAATGTCAGCAATGAAG
>NC_087216.1:59028513-59041013 GCF_015104395.2 Macrobrachium nipponense
AGCAGGATCTTAAATAAAGAGCAGGTACCTTTCATTCAAGTTACAGAGACTCAAAAGTTGCTTATTCAGTTATGCCGAAACTAAAAAAAAAAAAAAAAGTAGGTGAAAGAGGTAAACGCTAATGGAAATCAGGTATAATCTGTTTGAAGGAAAAAGTAAGCACTTTAGAGCCTCTCTCTCTCTCTCTCTCTCTCTCTCTCTCTCTCTCTCTCTCTCTCTCTCTCTCTCTCTCTCAACAAATTACATCCATACTTAGAGATGCTCACATGTAAAATCTATCATACTATCATTGATTTCCACAATCTTTATATAGTAAAAAGCTCATGTGATTACACACTTCATTCTATTAAAAAAACTAATGGCAAAAATACAATATCTATTCATTTACATGATGACATGAGAGTAAAGGCCCTGTAAATCAATATTTCCATTTCTTGTCCGTGATCAGTGCACCAACCTTAGGCTTAGCTGAAAGCAAAGTGAATCGATATCCGGGATAAGAAGATTATTAGGCATTGGCCAAAGCAACTCATTAACTGGCATTGCTAATGGATATCATCAATGACAACCGCCATGGAGGCTGGGACTTGCCGTCGGTAATCATAAAAAGACAAATTTTCAGCGGAAATAATATTAAATATGTTGAATCTGTCAAAAATTGAGATTAAGATGTGAATGTTTTAAATACTCAAGGAATATCGGAAACGGATGACAAAGTACAGTCAGCAACAAAATCGGCGTCGCCCCACCAAGCCTAGCTCGGAGAGATCACGCCTTTCTTGCCCTGAGGGTGGCCCAATGGTTCGAATGGGAGGAGGAGGGAAATTACAGCAATTAAGCAAAGAAAAGCAATAATGAATGAAATATATATGGACAAAGAGAGAGAGAGAAAGGGAGAGAGAGGGGGGGGGGGGGGGGGGAGGGGGGGGGCATAGAATAGAGTACTAGGAACTGTTACAAAAGAAATGCATACAGTGTAGAGAGAGAGAGAGAGAGTGAGAGAGAGAGAGAGAGAGAAATATTATTAATGCTATTAATCTGATGGGTATATTTGAGACCTTCTGCTTTACGAAATATGTTATCGTATATTTTTTTGGAAAATAATTACTATCAAATCTTAACATATAGTACAATTTTAAATCATTATCATATTTTCTTTATATAAAAAGTCTTAAATAATGTTGGAACTGACTATTGATATTAATATTATTCAGACGGAAATATCCTTCTTTTTCATTATCCTATAAGCAGCTGTATTCTCTCTTCCTCTCTCTTCTCTCTCTCTATCTCTCTCTCTCTCTCTCTCTCTCTCTCTCTCTCTCTCTCCATCTGTCGTTCTGTCCTCCTTCTTATATCACGTGGATCCCCTATTTGAATAATGGTAAACGTTTTAATATGTTATTTGAATGTGGCCAAGGATCACAAAACCGTAAATGACTACTCTACCAACTTGTGCTTGGTTGCATCTATTTTTGCTCTAGATTGACTGGCCTGTAAATACCTCTATTACCAATAATATACGAAACTGGTCAGAAAGATTTTACACACCAGGTTGTGTAGCCGTGGGTTGTATGAGTCATCAAAGCATCAATTTTGCAAGGGTATTATTTTATTAATTAATCTACGCTAGGAACACATTACTGGATATGCTAGTCTAGCACTACAGGATTTGTATTTATTACATAACTTAGCAGAGTTACCAGTATTTGAGTGTGATGGGCCACTTGGCTTCGCCCCTGGCACCCATCTAGGTTACTTATAGAAAGCCTTTTAATTTGCTATATTTCTTATATTATATTACATTTATTATATATTGTTTTCGGAACTCTTGGGGAAAATCAATTATGGGAAATGAAATGCAGTTGAATGTAAGCTGCCTTTTCGGGCTGGCGAATGGAACAGCCAGACGCAAATTCCATTAAACAGATGCTAAACCAAATCACGTCATATATTGATATACTTACGTGTAATCAATTACCACTTAGCTTAGTAGCAGAGTAGGTGTAGTCCAATAAAGCTGACATATTGCTGTAGTGAACAGCGAGAGAAGTGTTTTTCCCGCCACTGCGTCTGGCTGTTCCATTCGCTACCCCGAAATGGCAGCTTACATACAGCAATAATAACAATATCCTATTTCGAATATTAACGGTGTAATTCACATACAGTAAATTATTAAAACACATTTTCAGTTGCAAATGTGCACCCAGATATCCTTATATTTAGCTAAAACTTACACATAGGGTAACTATTTAAAGCCAAGGACGCAGTGTTGCCATGCGCAAGGACCACAGTCGGGAGGACAGAGGAAAAAAAACCGAGCATAGGATTATCGTCCACGAGAATATTACCCTCCGTTGACATACTTAAAACCTTATAACAAAAATATAGGTGACAAAAGAAAACAAGATAAAAAGATCAATAAACATTGGAAAAGTGGCATGGCACTATGAAGAGCACAGTTTATAACCACAAGTAATAAACTTTTAAAAAATCAGAATGGGACTTGTTCATTAAAAATATGATTATTATAAGCAATTAAACGCAAAAACTTCTTTTTATCATCCCAAGTACTATAGTTTAGGGCTATATTTCTAGCCTGACAATCATGTCTTTGTATACATAGTATCTTGAGGCCTAGCCCTAGGCCTGCTGCAGTTTTAAGTGATAATGAAGTGTTATCCAGTTATTTACCATGTTATCAGTAAGTTATCAAACCCCCATGTATGTAGAGGACGCAGCTGAAGTTGATCTGCCAGAACACATAAAGGTAGTAGGCTATTCTTCAATTTGACTACTATAATTTTACAATTATAACTTCAAATTCATACGACATTATTGCTTTAAAAGTAAACTTTACAAGCGAATTTAACCAACCAGCTGATTTACAAATAAACTTAACCAACTAGCCTGTCTACAAGTAAACTTTACCATCTAGCTAGTCTATCACGGTTGATCATCAAATAACCAAAGGTAGCCTACCCTTAGCTACGCGAAAATAGCCTAACTTGGCAACCTTCAGGAATACTTATTTTTTCATCTGTCCTCCTCAGCTCAAGTCTTTGATAGTTATGAAAGTCAAGTTATTCTTACAGGCTAGCCTAACTTACACTGTACAATGTAAAATAAGTATGTTGAATTATAGGTCAGTATGACTGTGACATGTTACATAGCTTTATATAATATGTATTTACAGTTGGTAACATGCTGTCTTGTAACCTTGAGGCCCGGCGTTCGCCTTCCGCCTGGGGTGAATAAGTGAGGCTGTCTACCAGCGGTTACCACCATGAGTGACGTCATGGTGGGGAGTTGGGGTTACCTCGGGGGAGGACTGAAACTGACGACTTTGACTTTGACTTTGAGTATTTATTTACTGTAAGTCATTCTGTTTTTATTCTCTTGGAAATGTATTGCTCTGTAGTTTCTCCATTACTCACTGTTGTTATTTATTGTTGTTGTCATATTGGAAAATTTAAGTTTCATCACATTAAATATTCAGATTGGCAAATGAAGACATCACAAGGCAGCAAATACCATTACACAGACTCCCTCAAGAGGCATTTTCTTATCTAGTCAACAAGTTCACTCTAACGAGGAAATACGCATAAGAAAATATTCGTTGAGGACGAAGGGTCGTCTGGATATACAAGAGTGAATGTGCATCCTTTCAAATTGGCGTTTGTCTGTTACGTATCTTTTCTCTCGAGGTATGGTCCTTTTAAAACGAGGGAATTACTTTCATGTTAGTGAAGAAAATTTAATTTCGCTGAGTGGAAATGCGTAGATATTAAACCAACCTTCGTCAGGTAAGATCGCGGCAGATACCTTCAATTCGAAATATCTACCACATTTATTAAAGATAGTTTCTAAAGCTTATTTATTATTAATTTCAATAAAATAGTGAATGTCCTCAAGCGGTCCAGTGGCTGACTTTGTATTCTGTCGGTAAGCAGTAACATATTGGAGTGAAGTTTTCATAAGAATGGGTTTTTATTACGAAATGAGAGTAAGACCGAGGAAGCCTCTCCCTCTTCCAGACCTGTCTTCATTTGCCAACTCAGTTTCTGTCTGTTACTTAGAATTCCTGGACGTTTTAAGAAGCGAGTCAATGAGGTCCTTTACTTAAAGTGTCGAAAACTTTTCCTGGAAAGAGGAATCGGCATCATTGAAAAGTTTAAAGTGGAATTGCGAAGTCATCCATCCCAGGAGAATCTAATTTAGTTCTTTGTCTGATCAAGGAGAGATACTAACTGATATTTAGAGCATTAAAAGTTACATTTTGCTGCGTTTAAGCGTGATTTTCTTTTTATTAGAAATAAAATAATTTTATACAGCCTTTATTAGTAAAGTATCATATACTGTACCTGCTGTAATTACCCAATACTAAGATTCTTTATGAAACTGAGTTCACAGCTACCTCTTAAGCATTAACCAAATCATACCTAAATCCTAAAGGATTAGTCCGTAGGGCTTCGATAACAGCTCTGTGTGATGTTACTAATATTTTGTCCTCATTAGAACGTACGTGCAATCCATCAAAATGTTTTACAACTCAAGTGTTTTGATTCACTACAGAATAAAACAAGGAGAACACAATAGTGATGAAAAAAGGTCTAACTGATCTAACACAAGAATAATTTGTTGGGGACAATCTTTTTAAAAGATGTCTCTTTTTCCTGAAATTCAGTTATTTCTCATTAAAGATTTACGTTATATCTTCCTTTTCTCTTGGGAGTTTCTCTGGAATATCCGAAGCTTCATTTCGAACCCCACAGAAGAGAAGTAATTCTTTTGGAAAATCCTCCAGATATGAATAAAAAAAGAGGATTGCTTTTAGAATAAAAATAAGCCTCCATGAATATCTCCTAAGTTCTTTTGATATAAATTCTTGGGTAGATTATGTAAGGAAAATTTTAAAGGCAGCAGTTACCGGTTGGGGTTATTTCATTCAGAGCCAACCGTTTATTATGAAAATAGTTTAAGACTGATTACTCACACAAGTACACACTTTTATTTTGCTGGTGGGAAATTTAAACTGTATGATAACTATATCATAAAAAAGCTTGAATTCTTACAAGGAATAATAAGTGTATCATGTTCATGCTGTTTGATTCTCTCTCTCTCTCTCTCTCTCTCTCTCTCTCTCTCTCTCTCTCTCTCTCTCTCTCTGTTAGTTTCAGCGACCTTTCAAAGTTCGACATTTCAACCCTCCCAGATGCAAATTGTTGGAAGAGGTTTTGTTCATATATTGGTGTTTTAATGACTAATGGAGTGTTGTAGCAATGTAAGTTATATAAGTTTAGCTATATGTTTGAAGTTGAAGGCAAAAGATAAGGAATAAATTCGAAATTAAGTTTTTAGTATTTTCGCATGGAAGAACAAGTGAGGACTGCCAGGCGTACGGAATTTTGTAGTATTACGCATTCCTAGTCTCTTTAAATCGGTTAGAGGGACAGTTCCACCCCAGACACGCCCCCTTCCTCGTTACTGAAATAATTTCGCCTGTTATTTCCATTCAAGCATCTTTTCTTGCCATTGTAAGTCAGCTTCAATATCTGTACGTCTTACTGTTATTTTCTTGTGAGCCAAGTATTAACCTAAAGGAATTTCGAGTGACTTTTGAAATTAGGGTGAATAGTGTGTATTGCTCCCTCTCTCTCTCTCTCTCTCTCTCTCTCTCTCTCTCTCTCTCTCTCTCTCTCTCTCTCTCTCTCTCTCTCTCTCTCTCTCTCTCTCTCTCTCTCTCTCTCTCTCTATGTGAAGACATTATTTTCTTAGTGCTGAACATTCATCTTGTCAGGCGTAAGCAAAGGAATGCATTTGCAGACTGTAGGCCGAACTTCAGACTGCTAGCGTAAACAATAAAATGCTGAAATACTATGGTGCTTTGTTCCCGCTACAACCTATAGTGAAAGTAATTCCCCCACGTGGAAATGAGTTATAAAAAACAATCGAGTGTTGTTTTTCTACGAAAATACCTAACGACGAAAAAATGTCAAAAACCAATCCTTTTTCCCCCGGAGATGCTGCAGCACATATATAGAGGGGACATCGAACTTACGCTTACAGTGCATCTGAAGAATTACTGAGAAGCCAGACAAAATAAAAATGAAGCATTTGATTCCAGACTTTGGACTTTCCAGAATTGTTTGTGAGGGAGAAGGAAAAGTTTCATAGCCTCCGAAAAGCCAACTTTGCTCGGAAGATTAGATTCTCGGAGGAATTCCAAAGGAAATAAATATACTAAGAAAAGAAGAAAGTAAACTCAAATTCTCTTTAGAGCCTAGTAAGTAGAGAAAGAGGAAAAAAAGGAAAGGTCTGTGATCATGTGATGTAGGTGACTGATGATTTTTAGTAGGCACTAAAGTTTTAGCACTGGACCATTAAATAGTTCTGCATTCAAGTAAGTGCCACGAAGACATGGAAAAGTAGGCTTCTAGGGGATAATGCATTGAAAATACAAAAACGAACCATGCAAGATACCCAGCGGGTATTCAGGACATTTTTTAATATCATGGGGAAAGTAAGTTGATATTTTGTTCTATAAAAGATCTTGTATAAGTAAGCAAACAATTACATGAGACAATTATCAATGCATAGTATGCAAGGAACACATTATCTTAACTACAAGAAAATTATATACGTAAAAGTTCATTTGGGTAGGTTATATTTGTGTAAAGGTTTTATCAATCTTTGAACTAGATTTTCTCAAAACACAGTTTTCATGATTTCAACTCCACTTAAATTGTTATAAAATCTAAATTTTTCAACACGTCGTCAAAAAACTATAGAAAATAATGGATTCTGTATGTGTGATAGAATAATTCTTCTTACGGTAATGTATTTTCATGTTATTTTATTTTCAAGAATTTAAATCTGAGTTTTCAATTATATGTTCACTGTTCATTTTAATGGATCAATAAATGTATAGGCGGTTGTAAGTGCATAATATACTTCAAAAATAAGTGAAATGTTTTTCACAAATAATAAATGAAAAAAAATTTACAGAAATTATAAGAATATGACAAAACATTTATATTTAAAAACATAATCGATTAAATTATTGAAATTTACTGTCAACACGCCATTTACATGACTAAACAAATGCTCAAAGTTTTAAGATCTAAATTTGCTATTTTCGTAGGTCGTTGATTATGCTATCACGTGATTGGTGTAACTCAAATTCGGCACCTGCCATTGGTTAGAATCTCTCTTAAACATCGGGAAGACTTGAGAAGAAGTGATGCAGTATGAAACATTTCCGTCTCATTGAATAAATAATCTTGTCAAACTTTCAACTTCGGAATTAGAAAAAAAAAATTACCACAAGGAAAAAATTACAGGAAGGTTCATGTTGGTACTGATGATGGCATTACAAGACGAAATATATATGATTTATTCTATAAACTCACTGCGCCTTCTTCCGTTATACAGTTTTTTCCCTAAACGGTAAAAAATTGAATATAAGAAAATGGCACCTAAAGATGAGAGACGCATGAGGAAAGGCTTTTATCATCGATTTATAAAGTTGCCTGACTGCTGGACTCAGAATAAATCATTTTTAGCATGTGATTTATTATATATAGTGCATTTAAATTCCTTTATCTATGCAGTAATAAAATGGGTCTTATTTTTCGAAGGGGAAATTGGAAAATAGTGACTGCCATTCAAAAGAACACAAACACATTTGAAGGAATTCTTTATGAGTGACTACTACCACATTATTCATTCGAAACCGCCCATTCTTCTTCTTCTCCTCTGAAAGCCATGCCCCATGCGTCATCCTCTGATAGACGAGAAATGGTTCATGCTGATCCCAGGTGTTAGTAGAAGGTCAGAATTTGAATATCTAGATCTTTCATGCGTTTGACTTAATCCCTGAGGCAAGTGAATTGATAGTACCCGTTTTTTCATACATTTATTCTACTTTACGCAGATGTTCTGTAAAGTCTTACAACCACTGAAAAGGGGTCAAAAGATATTTGGAGATCCCGTTTTGGGAAAGGAGAGATTTTGCAAATGGATTGCTCATTCTTGTTGCAAGTGTTCCACGATTAGGAGGTCTTAATCCTTCGCACCATTGTCATTTAATCTTATACATAAAGCTGACGGTCGCACTATGTTTGATAACCGGCCATGCTTACTTCTTCAATATTAGATGTAGAGGAGAAAGAAAATGTTATACTGATAGAACTTTTCACGAGGATTCAAAATATGTTCTTGTTTTTCGTCTAAATGAAAAATAACGATGATCTGACGGTTCAAACGATGCCGGCCTACGATTACACGCCGCTACTTTGTTATAAAAGTATAAACTACTTACTTGTAAGGAAAGGTCTTAGGGGATCTCATATCTTCTCTAAGTCCTAAAGATTGAACTTTCGATCACAGTAAATAACGGTTTTTGTTAGATAGAAGAATTACATGCTCACAGGAGTTTGGTGATTTTATCAAATAGTGAAGATAAATTTTCAAAACTGATGCAACAGTCTCTAGCTATTATACAGTCCATATTTTTTTATAGTAACCACATATGGGAATATTTTTCCTTTGCAAGCAGAATTTGAGTAGGAAGGTGTATATATTATCTTGGTTTTGTGATATTGCTTAGAAACCAAGTATTCTGATCGGATAAAGTACTTATCGACAGGCAGACAGGCACACACACACACACACACACACATATATATATATATATATATTATATATATATATATATATATATATATATATATATATATATATATATATATATATATATATATATATATATATATTATATATATATATATATATATAGTATATATATATATATATATATATATATATATATAATATATATATAATATATATATATATATATATATATATATTATATATATATATATATATATATATATATATATATATATATATATATAATATAACGTAATTTATATAGTTCCTAAACAACATCGCTGGAGCCATACGACACCTTGAAGCAGACCTCAAGTTTGTAGATGACGTGGTTTTCCAGCTATTCCTGAAAAAAAAAAACAATTCGCCCTTATTGTTTTGAGAGGAGCCCTGACGTGTTCTGTTAAGGTCTCGTACAAAGGTACTTCTTCTCAGTTATCAGAAAAAGGATGAAGTTTTATGTGTAAGATAACAAAAGAAAGAAAATAAAGATATTACTCTTTTCTGTACGGAGGGAAATATGGTGATATTTCTTTCTTGCTCCTTATGAGAAAATCATATTATTATTATTATTATTATTATTATTATTATTATTATTATTATTATTATTATTATTATTATTATTATTATTATTATTATTATTATTATTATTCACAGGGTGATATGAATGCACATTTTTTACTAGTATTTAATCAACATTTTAATAACAATAATTTTCTCCCGACATTATGCGCCTTTGCATTCGCTATCAATGAGAATCAACGATTAAAAAAAGACTCAATTTCCCTTCCAAAGAATCTTCATTTCCCTTTTAAAATGTCTTAATTTCCCTATTAAAAAATCTTCATTTTCCTTTCAAAGAATCTTCATTTCCCTTTCAAAGAATCTTAATTTCCCTTTCAAAGAATCTTCATTTCCATCTCAAAGAATCTTCATTTCCCTTTCAAAGAATCTTCATTTCCCTATTAAAATAATCTTTATTTTCCTTTCAAAAAATCTTCATTTCATTTGTAAAGAATCTTTATTTTATTTCAAAGAATCGGCATTTCCTTTTCAAACAATCTTCATTTCCATTTTAAAGAATCCTCATTTCTCTTTTTAAAAATCCATATTTCCCTTTCAAAGATTCTTCATTTCCCTTTTAAAATATTTCATTTCCCTATTAAAGAATCTTTATTTTCCTTTTAAATAATCTTCATTTCCCTTTCAAAGAATCTTCATTTCCTTTGTAAAGAATCTTAATTTTATTTGAAAGAATCAGCACTTCCTTTTCATAGAATCTTCATTTCCTTTTTAAAGCATCCTTATTTCTTTTTTAAGGAATCTTTATTTTCCCTTCCAAAGATTCTTCATTTATATTTCATAGAATCTCCATTTCCCTTTAAAGTATCTTCATTTTCCTTTCAGAGAATCTTCATTTCCTTTTTAAAGAATCTTCATTTCCCTTTTGAAGAATCTTAATTTCCCTCCTAAAGAATCTTCATTTCATTTTTAAAGAATCTTCATGCCCCTTTTATAGAATCTTAATTTCCCTCTTAAAGAATATTCATTTCCCGTTTAAAGAATCTTCATTTCCCGTTTAAAGAATCTTCATTTCCCTTTTAAGAAATCTTCATTTCCCTCTCAAAGAATCTTCATTTACCTTAAAAAAACTTCATTTTCCTTGTAAAGAATCTTCCTTTCCCTTTTAATAAATCGTAATTTCCCTTTCAAAGAATCGCCATGTCGTTTATAAAGAATCTTAATTTCACCTCCTGTCGGCCCCGCTCCCTCCCACCCCCCGCCCCCACCGCCGCAACACCCTCCTCTACCATAATTTCCCACTTGACGTCACTAAGGGGTTGAAAATCATTTGTTTACTGCAACGCTTCCTGCGTCAGTCTCTGCTCTCGAGAAAGTTGCTTCTTCTTAGGAAAACGAATAGAATTCCGGGTATTCAGATGGCCCCTCCGGAATTCCTGGGAAGAGATTCCTAAAGGTTCCAGTGCGAGATTCAATAAAGGAGTCATGTATTTCCCGGTCCAGGTTGTATCGTTGATTAAGTAAAAGTTACTTTCTCGAAGGCAAGAATATTTCTTTTAGTTTGTAGCAAAATGCATTCCAATACGGTTAATATTATTCTTGTCGCTCTTTTGCTTGCGTTAAAAAAATTATTTGATTATAGAAATATCTACGACTATTTTACTTTCAACGTGTAAAACGCGAATAAACTCGAAATAAATGAAAAATAAACAGCCATTTTTAAGAATAGTACTGATATACAATTCATTAACGAGTTTCCCTCTCCTTACTTTTTTGAAAGTGGATTAAAATTTCATTGAGAAAAAAATAACTTGCACTGATGACTATATTTCCTCGAAACATGAGAAGCATGGATTGATTGGTTTAAAATACCAGAATATATATCTCTTTCTCCTCTCAATAGTTCTAACTGACTATAGTTCGTGGTCCTGCTATATATTTTTTGTTCACATATTTAGCATCGTGTAGTAAGGTGCCTGAACGTTTTAATGTAGACCTCTTCTTCCGTACGTTTGTTGCTCAAATCTTCATGGAATTCTGTGACATGAAGTCATGATCCGTCGTGTGGAATAAAGTTGCTATGAGAACTTTTTTTATATATATATATCCTACTATTAGAGAAGGAAAACATCTTGAGCGACCGTATGTTTTCTTGGGGATAGTAGCCATATATATATATATATTATATTATATTATATTATATATAATATATATATAATATATATATATATATAGATATATATATATATTATATATATATATATATATATATATATATATTATAGATATATATATATATATATATATATATATATATATATGTATATTATAATATATTAATATTTTTATGTTAATATATATATATATATATATAATATATATATATATATATATATATATATATATATATTTTCGTTAAAAGCAATTGCTTTAGTGGCATCAATAAGTTTCTTGCAGGTATCTTCATACCGACGAAGTTTTTTCCGATTCTCGTTCGTCAATTTCTGGTGAAATATACGCAGACTTCCTTCTTCCATTTATTGAATTTTGTCACGACAGCTGTTTCGCCTTATGGCATTATCAAGCGACTACTGACTTTCAAATCTGACCTTTCGGCCTATTTATCTCATCGTGTGGGAGGTATGACCTCGAGGTATGGGTACTGGTTAGTCTTAGGGATTAACAGCTTAAGGGCGTTGTTTTAGTTACAAAGAATATAAGGACATATGTACTGCGACAATAAGAGTGAAAGTTTAAACAGTGGTTAAATAATTATTCAAAATACAATGCATTGTGCTAGAGTTTCCTTAAATGTATGTTTAAAATTTAATATGTTACATGTTGGTTTTAGATAAAATTACAAAATTCCATACAGGAATGAAAATGAATATAGAAATCTAAATACGGGAGTACAAATATATGTATATATTTTATAGCATGCATAAAGGTACAAGAGATAATTTCTGTTTATACATAATGTGTATGATTTAAATTTGAGTGTGTGTGTGTGTGTGTGTGTGTATGTCCAAAATTGGTCTACGTTGGTTAACGGTTGCTGATTCGTGTGGGCGGGGTCTCAGCGACCTGAGTAAGGATGTTACTTGACTTTCGCTGACGCTGGGTCTTCTCATGCCTTCCAAGGGCGCGATGTTCTCGGTGGATTGGGCGCGCTGTCTGGTCCCTGTTGGCTTGGGTATTCCTTCTCCTGCTGGAGGGGAGTATATGGTCCTCTTTTGCAAATATGTACATGGCCACCGTCGAAGAAAGGACCTTTAGAGAACATCTAAAACCTAGATTTATGGGCG
>NC_087216.1:59061013-59068513 GCF_015104395.2 Macrobrachium nipponense
GTGTGTGTGCTTGAGCGTGTTTCAAGTGACACCGATCCATTTTACTAACTTTTACATTCATCTACTTACTTTAGTGATGTGCAATTTTCACCAAAACGTTTTGTCAAAGCAAACACGACAGCCACTGAAGCGTCGTTTAGCCTAACCTTCCCAAAATCGGAGGGAAGTCTTCTCCCCAGAGAGATGCTTTCAATCAGTTTGCATATCCGTCGAGGGAGATACCTTCGTTTCCACCAGAGATATACATTATTGAAATATGTAAATTGTCTTCTTTTTTGACACAAAGAGAGGATATCCCCATGTTTTCTCCACATACCATATGCCCTCTCTCTCTCTCTCTCTCTCTCTCTCTCTCTCTCTCTCTCTCTCTCTCTCTCTCGGGGAAAATAGAGGATGGCGGGGAATGAAATGTCTGTGTTTTCTCTTTATCTAAATAAATGCTCAGGGGTCGACCCCTAAATTGCCTGACGACATTGGTCATGCGAGAGGAAGCCTGTTTTCACCAGACGATTTACTCTCCTCCTCTCTCTTTATTTTACTTTCTATTAGTTTACAGAAATTTCCCATTTGTTAAATGCATTGGCACATAAGTAAATACATGCTTTTGAAGCGACATTATTTATAACGTGCACCCTTTTTCTAAAGTGGGGAGTTCAGAAGAAGCGTTCTGCTAAAAAAATGGTGGCCCACATTGAATGATTGGTTGAATGTGGGCGATCTTATCGAGCACTTGTATTGTTTCCCTTAGTCATATAAAAAATACCTCACGTAACAAAATGCACATTTCTTTCTACGCTTTTCAAGTAAATTTTTCACCATATGAATGTATGTATGTATCCAAAAAAACGCGAAGAATTCGTGAAGTTACGAGGGCATTGTGGCTGTTTCAATTACATATGTATCTGGTAAAAAAAAAAAAAAAAATATATATATATATATATATATATATATATATATATATATATATATATATATATATATATATATATATATATATAATATTATATATTATATATAATATATATATATATATATAACTACAACGATGTTGCAGATCTAAGAAATATCCCTTAATTAACTGTTCCTTAAGGAATCCTCTCTAAGCCCTAATTTTTTACAGTAGCAAGACACTCACATCCTTCATTTATATTTGGGCACCCAATGTTTCATTATGTTTATTCCCTTAATGAGAGGGAGAACTTAACATTTTAGTACATTGTAAAACACTAATGAAGCTAGACTCTCTCTCTCTCTCTCTCTCTCTTTAACTCTGCAAAGCAAATATATGATACATACATATATACTAAGGTCATTCTCTTTATCTGTCCAAAGGGTCTTGATCTTAGGAAAAAAAACAAATATGTCTTCTTGAAACTATGTATATTTTGATCCAGGGATTCTTTTATAATTGCATAGTCACTCTAAAATTTACTTTTATAAACCTTGATGTGAGTTAGCTATAGGCCAAAAAGTGTTAATTGTGAATGTTTACCTCTATGAAAACGATACCTTTTTGTAAAATCATTATTTACTTAATTTTTATTCGTTTTTTTCCTTTCTGTTCTTTTTTTTTTTTTTTTTTTTTTTTTTTTTTTTTTTTTGCAATATTAGTAAATGTGTTGCCTCATGGCAGATAAGACACGCAAGCAATTAATATCAATGGATCATAATTATCTTAAGATCAGTATTGTCTGCCGTCCTAAGCGTGTCTCTAACTCCTTTGACATATTCTTAAGAAGGTTTGCATATATTCTTATCTAGAATAACCTCTTGCGCTTCGTATGTGTCGTGAGGCAGAATATTTGTTAATAAGCACAAACACAAAAAACATAAAGGAAATAGCGAATAAAAATTTTATAAATATCAATTTTACAAATAGGTACTGTTTTCATAAAGAAAAAAAAATCCAAACGGGAACCTTTTAATTGTAAATCTGAATCTAAATTTCAGTTTTTTCAATGTTTCTTCGAGCCTTGCGATTAGTCAGTCCTTGGTTTTTTAGATCAAGAATGCAAAAGCATCAGAAAAATGGGAAGAGATCTGTGCCATCCAACCAACTTATGGATATTGGTTACAAAAACGCTTCAAAGGCCTATGCAAAATCGGATAGAAAAAATTAAGTCATCAAACACCCTTTGTTTGCCACATGTTATGGGATTTGAAGCTGTAAAACATTTTTGAAAATTCTTTGATACAAATGTATCCTTCACATATAACAATATAAAAAAACATTCTTATAAAAATACTCCTAGAAATGATAGAAATATATTGTATTTAAAGTTCCTTGTATGGATTACGATTTACTTAGGTCAGATAAATACTAGATTAAAACAACACAAATATTCAATAAGTACAGGTCAGGCTAATAATACTCTACTTTTGCATCTAACTAAGAGACCCACTGAATAAATAGGACGAAAGGCAATGTAATATTACGAAGTAACGAGATTATCTCCAGGATCTTGTTGGAATCTGTTATGATTTAGTTGATCTGGGAGAATAATCTTTATTTAAGGCTAGGTTTATTTTCTTTTGACCCTCCACTAAAGCAGATGTTCCAGTAAGATTTAAAAGACAAAATAAAGAGGATTACCAATAGGTAGTTTTCAATATTAATATGTTGACTGCTTTGTGATTTCTCAACTTTTTTTTTATTCCCTTAGGACTTATACCCACCATATATAAACGCTCTTGTCTTTGTATAAGTTCCTCGTTGGAAGAGTGGTTTATGTGCTCGCCTACCGATTCGGTAAGCATGCGCTCGATTCCCTGCTCTGCCAACGAGGAATCTAAGGAATTTGTTTTTGGTGATTGGAAATTCACTTCTAGATATAAGGGGTTCGGATCCCACAGTATGCTGCAGGTGCCGTTGCTAGGTAACCAATTGGTTCCTAGCCTCGTAAAAAAAAAAAAATTAAATCCTTCGGGCCAGCCCTAGGAGACCTGTTAACCAGCTCAGTGGTCTGGTTACACTGAGATATACTAAAGTTTGTCTCTGTATATTTTTAGTTACTGTGACCATGCCTTAGTAATAAGACAATAGTCCCTTAACACCTCATAGCTTCACTCTTTCCATCTTGGCTGTAACTTTGTTCATACAATCTATATATATATATATATATATATATATATATAATATATATATAATATATATATATGTGTGTGTGTGTGTGTGTGTGTGTGTGTGTATATATATATATATATTGTGTGTGTGTGTATATATATATGATATATATAATATATATATATATATATATATATATATATATATATATATTAATATGAGTTACAGAGTTAGATACAGCCATGGCTAACGACCCTGGGGAAATCAGATGGATTGACCGAATCCGGACTATAACCTTCAGAGAGGCCAGGGATGCTGGCGCATCCTTCACATCACTTTCCTGGATAGCTAAATACATTAAAAGAGATGAATCCTTTGTGAAAAGAAACTGGAACAAAAATCCATGTGACGGTCATCAGGAAAAGAGTGAGAATCTTGGAAGGCCTGAAGTCCTTTCTCAGGAGTCAAAAGACATCATAGCTGAGGCAGTGGATAGACTAAGAAAGTCTTTACGTAAATTGGCACTTGAACTAGAAACAAAATGGGGAAAGAAGATAAGTTATAGTGCTGTATATTGTGAGTTGAAAAATCTGATATCAAGCCATTTCAGGTTATCAGCAAGCCCAACATCACTCAGCAACAGAGAGAAAACTGTGCATGGTTTTGTGGTTCATTTCTTAAAGATTAGGATGAAGCTGACTTTCTCCATGTTGCTACATCAGATGAATTCTTCATTTACACAGTAAGGAAGCCAAATCATAAAAATGACATCATTTGGGCTGCAATGTTGGATGATATCAGTGATGACATGGGCTATCGCCAAGTTGTGAAATTTCCTGAATGTTTGGGAAATTTTCTCTGTTTCACAGCCAAGTGGTTAATGTGAATCATCAAAGAAAAAGGACAGTCATGGAATGGCGAATACTTCAGAGAAACTGGGCCTACTGGTTGAGTATTATCTGTTGAACAATTCACATTTTTGCATGATAAGACACCATGTTTCAAGCCTCTTCAGATGCAGGAGCTGCTTCGAAACAGTGGTATCAATTTCTTCTCGTCAAGTGAATTTGCAGGTAGCTACCCTGACCTTAATGTGAGTGAAAAAAATTGATAGTATCTTAAAGGATCATGTTCAAGTGCACACAGTGAACTATGATAGTATACCAAGCCTTGACAACCTGCAAAGAGAAGTGACCAAAGTGCTCAGGGAAATGGAATTTGAGTCTCTGCTTTTTTGCGATTTGCTGAAATCTTACCCCTCAAGATTGCAGACTGTAGTACAAGCAGATGGAGGCCACACAGAATATTAAATACTCAGAGAGAAACTTAAATAAATACCTGTTCTGAATTACTTTTCTTTTTGTCCATATCAATTTTAGTTTATGCTGTAGAGGGGGAGGTCTAATTTCAAAACACCCTATGTATATATATTATTATATATATATATATATATATATATATATATATATATATATGTGTGTGCGTGTGTGTGTGTGTGTGTGTGTGTGTGTGTGTGTGTGTGTGTGTGTGTGTGTGTATATTGAAACTCAGTTGACTTGGTTTGACACAAGTCTATAGTATTCAATGTCCTAAGCACAGTTGTTATTCATTTTATCCTTACTGCTCGTAACAATAATCATATATCTGAGTATTTGCCTAGTAAGGAAAATGGTGGGAAAGAGAAGAGATGGATATGAGGAGGTACACTGAGGTCATGGGTTTGTAATTAGAAATGAAGATGATTATTCATTGGAGATGGGTCAGAGTTTTGAATTGGCCTGTATGAACACATGGTTTCAAAAGTTAGATAAGTACTTGATAAGTTATGAAAGTGGAGGAGTGCAGTGCCAAATAGATTACATCCTGGTTAGAGGAGCCAACAAAAGCAATGTGGCAAACTGCAAAGTGATCTTGGGAAAAGTGTGTGTTAAACAGCATAGGTTGGTGGTGATAGATTTTTAAAATGAGAGGAAGGAAACTCAAAAAGAGAAAGAGAAGATCTAGAATTAAAATTTGGGATATTAAAGGAGAAAAGGGGAGCATTTTAGGAGGAATGTTAGAGAGAGATGTCTGGAAAGGGGGAACATAGAATTTGGATAGGGTAACAGAGGAAAATATTTGGGCAGATATGAGAGAAATATGTGTGGGGGAAGCAGAGGAACTGGTGGGAAGAACAAGCGCATAAGGAGTGTCGAGAGGAGAAAAGTGGTGTTGGAATGGAGAGGTGCAAGACTCAATTAAAAGAAAATCAAAAGCATTTATGGACTGGAAAGTAAGGCATGCACAGGGTGCATAGGTAAGGTACAGAGAAGAGGAAGGAGAGCCGAGGAGGGTAGGTATGGCTATTGGAGGGACAGCAGAGCAGTTGAATGAAATACTAAGAACAAGAGAAAGAGAAAAGGCTATTTATGAGATTTCAAACTCGAGGAAAAGGCAGAGACAGGATTTGGGTAAATTAGGTTTCATCAAGGATAGTGATGAATATGTATTGTATAGGGATGAAGACATTAAGAAGAGATGGTGAGAGTATTATGAACAACTGTTAAATACTGAAAATGAGAGAGAGGAGATTGAGGAAGTACAGTGGGTGGAGGGACCAGTGAGGGAAATGCAGGATACAGAAGTGAAGAGAGCATTAAGGAAAATGAAGAATGGTAAATCACCAGGTCCATCTGAATTCCAAATTGGAAAGATGAAATTACTAGGTACAGAGGGGGAGAAATGGATGCTGGATTTATTAAAAGCTATACAGGAAGGGGAAGAAATGCCAAGGGACTGGGAGGAGAGTCTAATGAAATATGTATTCAAGCAGAAGGGAATTGTCATGGATTGTGGTAACTACAGGGGAATTAAACTAACAGAGCATAGATTGAAGGTTTTAGAGAGAATACTGGATGAGATTTTAAGAGAGATTGTAATGATTGGGAAACAGTAGTATGGATTCTTGAGAGCAAGAAGGATGGCATCCATCTTCATAGTAAGACAACTACAGGAAAAGAGGATAGAGGGGAAACCAGGAGCTCTATTGTGCATTTACCTAGAGAAAGCATACAACAAAATCCCAAGAGAAGTGATGTTTTAGCGTTTAAGGAAAAGAAAAGTCCCAGAAAAGTTGGCTAGGTTGGTCGAGATGATATATAAAAGACCTAGCACATTGTGATAAAAGCAGTTGGGGAAACAGAAAACTTTGAAGTTAGGGTGGGATTACACCAGGGGTCAGCATTAAGCCCATTTTTGTTTGTGCTGTTCATGGATGTGTGGAGTGAAGAGATCAGGAATGGAGAGCTGTGGGAATTGTTGCATGCCAATGATCTGGTCATTAACACTGAAAATGAGGAGAACCTACATAGAAGGGTTGGAGAGTAGAGGAGTCTTTAGAGAGGGGTGGCTTAAAGGTGAATGTGAATAAAAAATGAGGCATTGCTTAGCAGTTTGGAAGATAGAGACAGAATAGCAATACAATAAAGAAAAGGCTCAATTATAAAACAGACAGAAAAGTTTAAATATTTAGGATCTACTTTAAGCCAAGAGGGAGTTGACAGTAGGATAAAAGCTGCATGGGGAAAGTGGAGATAGGTAGCTGGAGTGGTAAGTAATAAGAAAATGCCAATCAAGTTAAAAGTCAAGATATAAAATGCAGTGATAAGACCAGTGTTAATGTATGGAACAGATACATGGGCTCCAAGGAGAACAGAGCAAGTAAAGCTTGAGAGAACAGAAATGACAATGCTGAGGTGGATTATTGGAATATCGCTGCTTGAGACTGGAAAATGATGAAATAAGAACAGGCTTAGTAAAGATTACAAAGGTGATTAGAGAGTCACGCATGGGATGGTATGGGAATGTGTTGAGGATGGATGAGGAGGAGGGAGTGAAGAGGGCTTGGGAGGAACCTCTTAGAGGAAGAAGATCGTGAGGGAGGCAGAAAATTAGATGGTGAGATAGAGTAAAGGAAGATATGGAGAGAAGAGGTTTGGTAGAGAATGATGCTTTAGATAGAAGGCAGTGGAGAAGGCGCGTCAGGCAACCGACCCCTTAATGTACGGGTGACGGTGGGAAAGCAGAAGAAAAGGAACATAACTTAGATGACTGAAAGCACCACAAAACGAAATCTATTTCAAGTCCTGAGATCTACAGTCTCTCTCTCTCTCTCTCTCTCTCTCTCTCTCTCTCTCTCTCTCTCTCTTCAATAAAAGGATCTTTTTATGTATGGGTACAAAATATAAAACATAATCTCTTCGAAAAAAAAAAAGTCATCCCCCTTTGCCTTTCAAATCTTCCAGATAACAAGCATCGATCACTAACATATAATAGGGAATTTTACAACTTGCTTTTTAACTGAAGTTGGTTGTAAATATCAGAAGGAACTTTTTTTTAAGAAGCTTGATAGGAATGATCCTATCAAAATGCTGTATAGTGATACGGGTTTGAGCGAT
>NC_087216.1:59076013-59078513 GCF_015104395.2 Macrobrachium nipponense
CACAAAACACTCTTCACAAATTAGATAAAAAAAATATTACATTTTAATTTTTTAGGAAAATTATTCCAAAGAATGGAAAAAAGCAGAAGACGCTAACTTTACAACGCAAACGACAGGACCGGACTAACAGTAAAATAAAAACATAAAGAATCGTAATGAGCTATGACAGAAACAATGGAACAGAGGCAGTTTGAGTGTTTAACGAGGGAACCCGTAGTTTAATATTTAAAGACTCAAGTATCTGAAGTTTTAGTTGGTTCTGTGCTTGGCCAATAACTTTAAAATCATCGTAATTTATATGTGCTTTGCATTTGGTAGCATGGATTCCTTATACAGGATAGCTCTGGATTTGACAGTCGGTATCCAGTTCTATAACTCACCCCCTTATGAGAGTCGGTTCTTACCCTGAGAAGCCGCCTGGTAGAATCGACAATGTTCCCAGACTACATCTGGGACAAGTATATTCATAAACAACAACAGACGACATCGAAAGGCAAAGCCGATCTTCAAACCTGAAGAGCGAGCCGATTGTTTTGGGATTTTCTGGGATGAGTTTGATGTCAATGACTCCAAAGTACTTATGAATGATGCTAATGAAGTTCTTTTTAAAGCTATCTTTAAAAAAGAACTTCATTAGCATCATTGGCCGCGAGTTCGATTCTCGGGCATTCCATTGAGGTGTGAGAGAAATGTATTTCTGGTGACAGAAGTTCACTCTCGACGTGGTTTCGGAAGTCACGTAAAGCCGTTGGTCCCATTGCTGAATAACCACTGGTGGTTCCATGCTACGTAAAAACACCATACAAACCAAACCAACCAGAAGTGAGAGTTAAAGCACGGTGTATGAGAGTGTGGACAGTTTAGTTTGAAATTAGGAAAGCAGACACTATAAAAGTTTGACCCAAGACCAGTGAACATTCTTTTTCACATAAAAACAGTAGTATTGAAATTGTAATTTTCTTTGAAAATCATAATATCTAAAAAGGCCAGTTTAGAATCCTGTTCCTTCTCCAAGGTAAAAGTGTTGTTGCTCTGACAGGTATTGGTAAACTAAAGGAACTGCTCGGAATCGGTTTCATGTTTAAAAGAGCAAACGAGAATAAGGCTAAGGCTTTAAGAGTTTCAAAGTCATTCTTACTAAAAAAAGGGAGCCCAGTGGATGTTGAGTTTAGAAAAAGCACTATGAGATAGCACCATGAGATAGCAACATCAACTCATTTTGAAGTCTGCTTCGTGACACAAGTTAAGATTTTTTAGTCCATGGAACAGAAATTCGAGGGGCAAATAGAACTGGCAAAAGTTTGGCTTATAATTGGGTAAACAAAAGTCTAAACCAAAAGACAAAAGGAACTCTTCACGTTTTGACAATACATATATAGAAAAGTTAAATACTGTTTTGTGATAACCATGAAATTTTGTAAAGCTTACTGTTATGTCGCCTGTGAGTAGTATTAGTAAAACGTTGAATGCTGTCACTGTATAGTTTGGTCAAAATAATCCTACCCACGATGGAAAAGGGCTTAAGTACCTCATTGCTGAAGGTATTTGATTTCTTGTTTAATCGTTCGGTGGTTTTCTGTTCACAACTTGCATCATAGTTTAATAGATATTCAGTTGCGTCAGTTATAAAACTGTGAATGATAGAGGGAGTTTTATACACTTTGAATTTAATGAAGTTAGGAATATTATCAATATGACAGTATTGTAATATATATAATATATATATATATATATATATATTTATATATATATATATATATATATAGATATATATATATATATATATAGATATATATATATATATATATATATATTTATATATATATATATATATATATATATATATATAGATATATATATATCTATATATATATATATATATATATATATATGTATATATAATATATATATTATATGTGTGTGTCATTACTTGTATATGATTTGCGGAATAGAGTACTATTTTTATAGCAATTTTTAAATGTCTTTTACTATTACTAGTAATACCACCTTTGAAAATCACTATTATCGTTTTATTGAACTAGCACACGTACAATATATTCATGAAGTTTTAACCCTCTTAAGCATATTAACGTTTGCCTTATAGAATGTATATTTGACATTCTTTTTTTTTACCTTTCGATAATCCTCATGGTAATGACTAGTCGCTGTGAAGTTTAGTGAAAACATAGGTAGCGGAACGTGTGAGAAATTTTCAAGCAATCGAAACCTTAATTACTTTACAGCGGTACTTGTCTTAACGTAAAAACTAAGAACTAATAATGTCACACATCTAAAACGAAGTGAGGATGAAAATAGCCAATTCTTCTATTGCCAGAGAAGTCTTTCCGCTGTCTGCTCAGGAAGCAAGAGCTCTCTTATGTTGTAATGTTTCCTTTCTTTGAAGTCTGAACGGAGGATAACAGTAGAGAGAGAAATAGCATGAGAAGGAAGTTTATGAAGAAGAGAAAATAAGAAACCTGAAGTTAGCTATCTTCTTGTG
>NC_087216.1:59083513-59101013 GCF_015104395.2 Macrobrachium nipponense
CGCATGTCTAAAGAATCTAGCCATAATTTTCTGGGTGGTTATCATATTATGTACTGAAGGGAAAGCCTTTTACACGCCCTGACTCTCGTAAAACCCAGATGGTGCCAAGGCATATGGCCGTTATGTCTCTAGCATACTGAGTATGGGTCGATGGACTTGACTAAAAAAAAAAAAAAAAAAGGAAAAACAATGTCCTGAGGCAGGACACTTTACGACCCCAGAGGCAGACAGACTGAATGACTCAGGAACATCGTTTGCAACGCGAAGTCTCAGTTTTACTGTCAATGTAATATTTCAGACCTAAGATCTTTATTACGTAGCTCCACAACAAAACGTTGGTTAGATCGCCTGGATTTGTATTCATAGTCCATATCAAAATTGCCTTGTGAACAACATACTATTGTAAAGCGCTCTTTGGGTGATATCTCACTTTCTCTGAGACTTTTTTTTTTCTTCGTGCTAATATAGGGGACACTGGTGAGAAATTTATCCCTGGCGCCGAAACGATGGTAATGCTAAATTCAGTGCTGGTAGACTATCATAGATACCTACGAAGAAAAAGAGAGCATTATTTGATATAAAATATCTTATACTTACTGACATTTTTATCTTAAGATTTCTAGTTTTCTTTCGTATAACTTAAGAACAGATTCTACGGATACTGTTTCCTTGCTTCAGACGTAATGCGTTGAAATCGCTTAGCAATTTGAAAGCGATATCAGTTCGATGTCGAACCAGTCATCAGGAACTGATTCATGCAGATTCATTCACGCCTTCCCATCGGTCAACACACGAGCTGGCATAAACAAACGAGCAACCTCCTTTTAGAAGGAAACAATGATGTATGAACTACACAGCAAATGACGTCGTCACAAGTGGCACAATGAGCTATTTGATTGAGAACATGAAATGCTTTACCCTTTACGTTGCTTTGAGAATTGCCATCAAAAAGAGTAAAGCAGTGTCCAATATGAAGCTGAAGATTTCAGAGACGAAATGACGTTTCAGAATAACTGTCCAATTTCGTCTATGGCATACCTTCATTATAATTTCAACCGTGATTAATACTGTATGAAAGTGGTTATCAACAGCTGCAACCCTGAGATACTGAGTTTAAGAGATGTAACAGTTTACGTATAACTTCTATCACGACAATAGACTAAATTTCTGCCACAATATCTCTTTTCTTTGTGGGGAGTAAATGATGAACTGAAAGTCAGATTGTGAAAATAAAAGAAATGTCGAACGCGAACAAAAAGATACTATGAAAAATAATGACATAAACTTAATTTGAAAAAATACTACCAGAAATGAAGATTCTCTGATATTACCATGCAATTTGTGATATTAAACTTTTTCACGAGTGTACCTCATCAATAATGAGATGATTATCTAATAGATGGCTGCATGATAGAGAGCATCTTATATATAATCCTTTGTGACAGAGATACTCTCAATTCCAAGCTACGGTATAAAAATTATTTTTAAATGTTTTCTTAAAAACCCAAAAGCTTTTAGATTCATTGCAATGAAACGGTCGTAGCCAGTTTTAGTAGAAGCAGATTAGTTTTCCCTGTCTTTTCATCTGCAACATCAAATTCATGTTTAAGAAACTCCATGACATTCAGGTCGCCAATTCTTGATTACCAGCCAAACAGATCACCTAAGAAGACGGTGCTTAGTACTCGTGTTTCTGGGCCATTTTCAGTCTGCCATGGAAACAACAGACTACTGTATCCATTTACCACGGGTTCGTCACCTAGGAGAGACCTTGACAATTTTATGTTCATTTATCATCTCACTCTCTCTCTCTCTCTCTCTCTCTCTCTCTCTCTCTCTCTCTCTCTCTCTCTCTCTCTCTCTCTCTCTCTCCCCAGAGTATTTTTTTTACAGTTAAAACTACCGACTAATATATATTTTCTAAGTATAGTGGAAAAATCAGTTAGAATAAAAAGATATTCTCCGCAAGCGCTCTGAAAACTTCACTATGTCGTATTAAATTAATCCTCACACTATTTACACTTTTCGTGGATATGCCACATCGCTGTGTAGCAAATTAACCTCTGATAAATATCTGTTTTCAACTTAAATGAATTAAGTGATAGCTAATTTTTTAAAAATCAAGTGAATGACGACTCAATGTAAATTTAATTTTGATCCCTAGATACAGATCAAGTTTCCTAAATAGTTTTCTCTTCATTAATGTGTCAGAGTAGAAGCATGTTAGAAAAAGGTCAAATTTCTTAGGAAGGAATAAAAGGAGATAGTAGGGAACTCCTGTAACAGACGTATAGATTGTGTAGCCCAAGAAGAGAAGCCTTAATCCAACCTCCAGCTTACTCAGGATGCGTACAAAATTTTCCCCTCATACGAAAGTTGTAAACATTATATTCCGAACTTTCCGTAAATTAAAACGTGCTCAAATCTACTGTCAAATACAGCCTGGTTTCACCAACGAATATTAAATATATTATATTTTATTGGAAATCATTTTTCTGTACTGTATAACATGCACACTCGTCATTTTTTTTTTTTTTACATTTTTATTCAAATAAATAAATCATAAATATTCTCTCCTATTTTTCAGAGCTATTTAGGTTCTTCCATAGACCTTTCCTACTCCCCTCCTTCAACAGCAGCAGAAACAACAACAACATAGTAGTTTGTAGGCTTACTCCCCGAGGAAGCAAATAGACCAAAATAAACACCAAGGAGACTGTACTTCACCCCGTGTCATAAAAGGCGCCGAAGGTTCGAGCTATATAGATGGGATGTCCCAGCCATACCAAAGCAGGGGCAGATGCACTTGCATAAGATCTGGAGGGTTAAACTTTTACGACGGCAGAGATGGGCGAATTGGCTTGCTTCCGGGGCTTCGGTTCGATCATAACCCTTCAGTTTTAGAGGCCATAAGATATTTTGACAAAACTAATATCTGCATTGCTCGTCGGCTTGAAACAACAGACGATCAAGAATCATTGTTGGAATCCAATTTGTATTCTCTCTCTCTCTCTCTCTCTCTTCCTTTTCTAGTGAAGTTACGAGCGAAACCCAATTCTGTATTATTTGCAATGAATATATATATATATATTATATATATACATATATATATATATATATATATATATAAATATATATATTATATATATATATAAATATATGTGTGTGTGTGTGTGTATATAGATTTATCATATCACCGTGATTCATGTAGTGCTAACATGCATTAAGCTACAAATGAAATGTCCTTTGATATCCAATTCGCTCTACTTCGGAATTAATATATTTTCTTATATGTTAACCGAAGGGGAATTTATTAGGTGATAATTAATTTCGTTCTCTCGTGGGTTCGAACCAGCGACCAGAGGAGAAATCAAGACTTCAGTGATATTCCCGATTCGGCCAACAAGTGTCGAGAGAATTGGATATTAAAGGACATTTGTAGCCTAATGCATATATATATATATATATATATATATATATATATATATATATATATATATATATATATATACATATATATATATATATATATATATATATATATATATATATATATATATGTGTGTGTGTATATAATATAAACCTTAAGTTTCAGAGACAATAGGATATTTTATTCAAAACTGTTAATCTTGCATTGCTCGTCTCGCTCTCCATATATATATATATATATATATATATATATATATATATATATATATATATATATATATATAATATAATATATATATATATATATATAACTAGTTATTATACCTTCATTTCAAGATGACTGCAAAAGCTAAACTTCAATATTCTACACGTGTTTTTGGGAAGACGTCGGAAGTCTCATGAGAACTCTCGACAGGTTATTCAGAGATTGTAAGCCGATGGTATTTGGCAATAATTATCGGTCACTACTTAAATACTAAATTGTAAGTTCAGGTAACATAAGGTATGTGTGTTATATACTACAGCATATGTTGCGTGAGCTATGACTTGTCTTGATACGTGTTAATTTTTTTTCCTCGTGTAAACATTGAATTTGCAAGTTGGGAGTTTTTATTTATACTTTTTGTATTATTATTTTTCTGATGGTTTTAGCAGTGTATGGCGTCATAAAGGGGGTGGCTAACATGCTTAAAAAGTCTGTTGGCTGAACTTTTATGGCATCGGCAATCGATATTGTGTTCGTTTTAAGCTTTGTTATGCTGTGGAGGGTCACTTTTATTGACTATAATGTACAATTACGCTGCTATTCATTGCATCACTTTACGAAATATATCGTTCGAATCGTTTTTCTTTTTATGATTTTCATGCATTAATTAGTTTGACGACATTTTTATATATTATGAAGAAAAGCCTTGTTTTATACATGTCTTTAAGTATTTGACCCAATAATTATGAAATATCTCATTATGTTTAGATAGGAACAGGCCTACCAACAACGTCAACAGATTATCATATGTATAAAGTTTGTGTTAATGCAAATAATACATGAGTGGAATTTGGCTTATCCAATGTTATTAGATTATCATTTATTTAAAGATCTTTCTGTTAAAAGAAGAAAACGCTATTTCTAGATAGCATATGAAATATAATATAAATAATATTTATAATTTATAAATTCCTTAAATTAATATAAATACACTTCGCTTGAGCGAAAAGTGGTGAAATCTTAGAGGGTATATACCTGGAGTAGCGATCTCTATACCAATACTATGTAGTTCGGAGGTCTTCCACCAGGGCGGCGTTGCAAAGCCTTGCGGCCATTTTTAAAGGTCTGCTAACCCACGAATTGAACAGAGATTGGCACAATTATGAATTTTTAAAAATGTTAACGGTTAATGAGTAAGTGTTTAGCAAAATTTTAGGTTCTAGTAAGAAAGTGTTTATTGAATGTTTATGAGTAAATTTTTAGTTTAAGGTTTAGTGAATGTTTACTGAATGTTAAGTGTTTTGTGAATGTTACTAAATCTTTATTATGCAAGTATTCAGTGAATGTTTAGTTAGTATTTAGGGTTTTAACGAATGTGTCGTGAATGTTCAGTGTGTGAGTAATCAATGAATGTTTAGTGAGTGTTTAGTGCAAGTTAGAGTAAATATTCAGTGAATGTTTAGTGATTGTTTAGAGTTGAGTGAAAATGTTAAGTGAATGTTAGTGTTAAACAACTGTTTAGTGTATAAGCATTCAGTGAATGTTTAGCAAATGTTTAGAGTTTAGTGAATGTTGAGTGTGCCAAGTGTTTAGTGAGTGTTTAGGGTTAAGTTAAGGTTTAGTGCGTGCTAGTGTTTAGTGAATGAATGTTTAGTGTGTAAGTACGTATGTTTAGTTAGTATTTAGATTTTATTGAAAATGTTTTGTGAATGTTAGTATTTAAAGAATGTTTAGTGAGTAAGCATTCTGTGAGTGTTTAGGGTTTAGTGAATGTTTAGTAAGTATTCAGTGCATGTTTAGTGAGTGTTTAGTAAATGTCTTATGATTGTTAGTGTTTAGTGAATGTTTAGTGTGTAAGTGTTTATTTTGTGTTTAGTGAGTGATGAGTGGATGTTCATTCACTGTTTAATGAATGTTTAGAGGTTTAATGGGCATTTCGCGTTTAGCGAGTATTTAGTGTTTAGTGATTGTTTTGGGTTTAGTGAATGTTTAGTGTATAGTGTTTAGTGAGTGTTTAGTGTATAGAGAGTACTAAGTGGATGTTTAGTGTAGAGTTAGTGGTTAGTGAATGCTCAGTGACTGTTATGTGTTTAATGAATGTTTTAGGATAAGTGAGTGTTTTAGTGAGTGAAAGTGTATTGTGAATGTTAGTGTTTAGTGATTGTACATTACTGTTTAGTTAGTGCTTAGGCCAACCTGTTTTTATATGGTACTTTTTCTCTGTGAAATTGGGTCCAGTAGGAAAAATAATAATTAATATTATTATTAATAAGAATAATATTTTAATAATAGTAAACAGATAAAATTAATAGTAGTAATAAAAATAATAAAAGTAATAAAGTATAATAACATGAGCTGAACCGAGACCTTTCAATATGGCCGCACGAGGTCACACGTTAGGCAAGGAGATCGCCACTCCAGTGTTATATGCTCTATGGGTGAAATACACTGAAGAGAGCGGTTCGGTTGGCACCCCTGGAACACCGAACTTTGAGGAGACTGCTGTTGATGCATGTTGTCTTATAAATCTTACATATGCCTATTTACTTTTTAATATCATACAAAACGTCAAATTGGCAGACTATTTCTATAAATATGAAGTAGCATTCAGACATATCAAGGAAGGAAATGAAAAAAAAAATTATTATATAATAAATTAATGGTTTCATGCAAGTAGATAGGCCAAGAATGATCGAAATTGGTAACGACATGTGTGAACGGAGTGATCGGTGATTTAAAGGAGTTACAATAAATATCAGGTTGTGAATAGCATTTATAAACTGAAACTTGCTTGAAACCGCACCCTTACTAATGAGATAAACATAATTTACTTTTTTTTTTTTTGTTCGAAAGAATATATTGACTTATCTTTAAATGCTGTTCCTTGATTATACTCTAACGCAATTATTGAATTTTTATTAGTTGACATTTTTTTACTAAATGCAATTTTTTAATGTAACGTTTCAACCTCTTGCTCATTATCAATATTGTCTACCACGCATAACGGATATGAATAATATATAGAAATACATTTTAATTTTGCTATTTGACCTCATTATGGAGACTGTAAATTAAACATTTGTCTCTCAAAGAGTGACTAATTCAGTCTTGAGCCAGACGGTTTCAGAATTAGGCCATTCAACACTGAAATGATCACGTATATATTTGGCACAACGGCCGTAAAAGAACTCATTATTGGTTATGAAAATTGAATACCACACACAGACTCATAAACTAAATCACACTGATTGTTATAAGATTCCCCGATTTCACGGACCAGGCAAGGACCATTAGGCCTAGCCAAACATTTATCAATTTTTTTTTTCTTTTTTATATTTTCATTATGATTAATATACGAAATATAACAAAATTGTTTTGTTTTTAACGCGGTATACAAAAGACATATAGGTCTACAATTTTGAGTTCTAAAATAAAACCCTTTTCAGACCGAAATAAATTGTTAGACCGAGTTGCAAGGGAAAATTAATACCCCACGCATTAAAAAACAAAAACACGAAAGAACGATAATAATTCTGATTTCCTTTAGATAATGTTATTTAGCTCGCTTGCTATAATATACATTAGCGAGTGACTCGGATTTTTGTTTTAGTTTTAGCCAGTCGAGTGCAGGAAAAGGATCTTGTTCTACGGCAACCTGTAACCAATTGACAGAAACTTAGTCTGTCACTATAGAACATCATACGCCTGCGCAGACAGGCGAATAGTTGCCAAATAGCGCTTGCTGAATACTTCCATATATAATATATATATATATATATATATATATATAGATATATATATATATATATATATATATATATATAATATATATATTATATATATATATATATATATATATATATTCTTTCGGCAGCATGAGTCCCACTGTATATCTGGGTTGGCTGCTCGAGTCTATATATTTGAAAAAAAGAAGTCCAGTAAATATGTTATCTGATATAAACATAAATGACAAGAAAAATTCTAACATAAAAGGAAATAGCAAATACATTTCAGATCGTAATTTATGAATATTCGGTAACAATGAAATTATGCAAATTTCGGTGATCTTTCCACATTCAAATTTAAAGAGCGAGAGAGACAGAGAGAGAGAGAGAGAGAGAGGATATATGGAACATAACACATGGGTGATAAACAAAACACAGCTCTGTTCTTCGCTAACGTCAACCACTTAACGAGACCTCATGGTCCTTATTGTTTTTCTCTGCACACACCCACCCCCCCTCCTTCCAAAAAAAATTACACACACACACACACACACACACACACACACACACACACACATATATATATATATATATATATATATATATATATATATATATATATATATATATATATATATATATATATGGAAGTATACGGCAAGCGCTATTTGGCAACTATTCGCTTGTCCGCGCAGGCGCATGATGTTCTATGGTGACACGAAATTTCTGTTAATTGGTTACAGGTATAGGCCTTGGTTACAGGTTGCCCTAGAGCAAGATCCTTTTCCTGCACACGGCTGGCTAACTCTAAAACAAAAAACCGAGTCACTCGCTAATGTATATTATAGCAGGCGAGCTAAATAACATTGTCTAGAGGAAATTATATTCGTTATTATTCTTTCTTTAATAATAGGTTTTGTTAACAGGCGAACTATATATATATATATATACTATATATATATATATATAGAATATATATATATATATATATGGTTGGCTTGTTAACAAAAGCTATTTGAGCCACCCAAGACCATTATCATCATATTTCAGGCAACCGACACGATCTTCCTCCACATGTTCCCTGGAACGTTGATCAAGAATTGTGCTTGTGACATAATCTATTCTTTCATTTCTTTTTTGTTTTCTTTTGGTACATCGCAAAACTTGTTGGGCAAAGATGCATCAGCAGGTAAATCATTTCCCTTTACAGATATTCGTTTTAATCAGATCAGTTGATTTCCTTTGTACATCCGCTCCATCATATGTACAATATTATAACTTAAAATTTGCAAGAATGTTGTCTATTTTTTACCGACGTATTTGCTTCGCTGTAGTGTGGGACGCACCATTAGTTATTAATGTTTTTTTGTAATAATATGCTATAGACATATAAGTCACAAACGTGTATTTTGACATTGTTATATAAAACCGGCCTTTCATTTTGATATTAGTTAATACCTTACTTCAAAGTGAAAGAAATAATCTAGAGAAGTTAAAAGGTATTTGCTAGGGAGAAATATTTCCCGTTTCTTTCAAGGGTAAAATTTTCCTATCGAAGAATTATGATGTGAGATCTACAATAAACCAGAGATTTTACAAAATTTGTACTGTTTTCCAGTGAAAGAAAACAAACAAGAGTTTTCCGATATATGATATTGCAGCGAGTATTGCAAATTCACCCTGGGGAAATAAAAGCGGTCATGAATACTGGAAGAAGATCGAGATGCTTCATAAATCCAGGAAAATTCTGGTAAAATACGACTTCCCTCCTGATTTAAAAGCTGTACATTAAATCTGAGAAGACAATGATATAAAAATAGGTCGGTGGAGATTATAATTCATTCTGGGCAATTGAGTGGCAAAAAAATATTTGATAGAATGGGTAAGAATTACTAATAAACTATAAAAATAAGATGCCGTTATAAAGGAATGAAGAAAGGATGCAATAAGAAATATACCGGAGGATTATATATATATATATATATATATATATATATATATATATATATATATATATATATATATATATATATATATATATATACATATATATATATGCGTGTGTGTGTGTGAGTCATATCACCTTAACGTGACTTCACATGCATACATCGAGTTGCATATGTCCTTTGATGTCTCATTCGCTCTACCTCGGAATTAATATATTTCAAATATGTATAGCTAGGGGAAATTTGTTAGTCGATAAAAAAAAAATCGTTCGCTCACGGGCGCGAATCTCTTATCGACCAAAACATTTCCCTTCGGTTAACGTATATGAAAATATATTCATTCGGTACGCGAAATTAGAATATTAAAGACATTTGCAGCTCGATTTTATATATATATATAGTATTATCTATATATATATATATTCTATATATATAATATATATAATTTAAAATATATACATGTATAACTTTATCTATATATATATTTATATATAATATATATATATATATATATATATATATATATATATATGTATATATAATATATATATATATATATTTATATATATATATATATTATTTTTTATTATATATATATATATAATATATATATATTATATATAATATATATTTATATATATATATATATATATATATATTATTATATGATATATATATATATATATATATTGTATATATTATATATATATATATATATATATATAATATAAATATATGCAATACATATCTAGATGATATCTTATATATTATCTATATATAGATATATATTATATATATATCTATATATAATATATATACATATATACATATATATAGATTTTATATATATATAGATATATATAGATATATTAATATATTCGAATTATATATATATACATATATACATATATTATTTATATATATATATTATATATAATATATATATTTATATATATATATATATCTATATATATATATTATATATATATATATATAATATAAATAGACTGCAAATACATATCTCTCTATATCTATATATATATATGTGTTTTGTGTGTGTGTATGTATGGTGTATGTGTACTATTATATTTGCTTCTTGTGTTTGTATGTGGAAACCAATGATTTCGAATACATTCATAAATAGTTTAGCAGTATTTGTTTTCAAAACAGTGGTAGCAAGTGAATGGAAAAGAAATGAACATGTGTGACAGTACCCTCGAAGCAAAGAATGGAAAAGTATCTAGAATATGACTGAGAGGAAAAGTGAAAAAAGATAGAAAAATAAGGTACCAGAATAATTAGCGCAAATATATAAGAGTAGGTTAAAACTTGAAAGTAAATCGATGTATGAAGATAGTCATTCCGTATACTTTAACCGTACGTGTCAACATATAAAAGGAAGAATTTTACATATGACTGATTTTTCCAGAAATGAAAAAACATTCGGTTAACATATGATAAATTATAATAAGTTCCAACTTATATTAATGAAGTTTAGAAAAGTATCATTACAGTTTCAGTTTTCAACGTCATTAAACTTATGAGGCAATAACGGTAAAATAAGCTAGTCAGGATTTTTGGTGTCTGGGGGACACAGGAATCATTTTCAAGAGAGATTTCTTCCTGTGTTCTGCGAAGAAGTACTCTCTTACGCCCCCAAAAAATTTGGAGGGCCACTTCAACGACTGTAAAATGAAATAGATTGTACTCTCTTTATTTAATGACTTGTAAAAAAACAGTGCACTGAGGGTGACTCGCACGTTAAAGAGTTGGATATCAAATGACGAAACTTTATTTGCTTATGACTAAGCAAATAAATATTCTCTATTTTCTGTTCATCCAGACAAAATGAGTTCGTCAGGTGAGTAAGAAAATGCTTGCATTCAGTGACCCTGTTGACGCATTTGTCCCCAAATGACATTAGACTTTTGATTGCTCATATATGGTTTTTATATAAACAACTTATTAACAAAATACCAAAAGTCACAAAGCAAACAAATATAAATGCGCACAGACATACACACAAGCGCATACATACACACACACCCACACGTATATATATTGTATATATATATATATATATATATATATATATATATATATATATATATATATTGTATATATACTATATATATATATATATATATATATATATATATATATATCTGTGTGTGTATGTATAACTGAATCACGAAAGTTTGGAAAGGGATAAATCCATAAATAAAGTTATAAGCCACGAAGGAAAAATGAACAAACGGAGTTTCTGCAAGATCTATCGACTCACGTCCTTTACTCAGCGGACAAAATGAGTACAGGACGTTGAGTTGAAAGATCTTGTAGAAACTCCGTTGTTTATTTTTCCTTCGTGGCTTATACCTATATATATATATATATATATATATATATATATATATATATATATATATATATATATATATATATATATACATATATATACATCCTCAAGGAACAAGGCAAAAGGCAAACGAAGACATCGAGTCTTACAAATTTATTGTCGACGTTTCATGAGAAAAAGTCACATTTTCAAGGCTATATATGCATATGTGTGTGTGTGTGTGTCTGTATACTATATATCTCAACAGAGAGAGAGAAAATCACACTATAAGTTAGAGGTAGAACCTCTAAAGACTAAAGAAACCTTCTTTAGTTTTCCTCGCGGAGGACTGAACGCAGCAGCTTAGGGAGAAAGTCCTCAAGACGATGCCCGGCATTTTGATATGGCCACGAGTAGTAAAGATCTGGGATCTGATATGTCCTAGTGCCTCTAAAACCGAAGCTTTATGGGCGAAATAAGGCTTCCCCAGTAAAATAATCTGTCCATCCTTAGTGTCGTAAAAAGTTGTACCCTGAGATCGGACTCAATTACAACGGCCTCTGCTTGAGGATGTTGGGGGCAAAGATTCCACTTCGGACTGAGGCTTCTGTTAGGGAACTTGTTCGATGAGAAGAGTTGTATTTCAATACGTTATTATTTTCTTCTGCGTGATGCTCTTCCTAGGAGTTATCGCATCATTCCATTTAATGTTAAATGAAAGCATATTTCATTAAAACCTAAATTATGAAATATATTGTGTTAAGTACTGAAATACGTCTCAAATACCGCATAGACTTACACTACGCTTTATACATCACTTGTCTTCCTAGCTGCAGTTTATTTTGATTTAATGTCTTTAGTATGAAGAAATCTAGATTATCAGCGGCGGCACATTGATACGGCACCAGAGTGTATTTGTATCTGAATGTATGGGATGGTTTCTTCGTAACATTGCTTTGGGTCGAGAAAAAAAAATATATGAATATATATGTTGAGGAAATCTACTTTTTCTGAAACAAAGAAAATTATAGAAAACGTTAATTGCTTCCTCTGAGAGAAGCAAAAAAACTAGAATCCTTTTTATCTAAAAGAATGGTGTGTCGTCTGAATCAGTAATTTGTTACGTTTCATAATTCATTTTGCCAATACTCTTATAATCCATATATAGTCAGATGGCAAGTTATGATGTAAATACACAGCTCATGATCTGCATTAATGTCTGGTCTGGAGTACTCTAATGAAGGCACTTATAAACCTCATCAGACGTATTGAAATGCTTATGAATTATTCATCCTTCAAAGAAAATGCTTGAAATCTAACCGAGGAAACCCAATTAAAGATATAAAAAAACGATTGTTTTTAGTTCCAGTCATGTTTTTGTTATGACAGCCTGGTGGCTTTTAAAATATAAATAACGAAACAGTTTAAATAATCAGGCTGGGAAAATATTTTATCATTTTATCCCAGATGTGTACATTTCGTGGAAGTGGATAGTAGGAGCCACACTAATATTTAATTTTCAGTATCCATTAAGAGTATCTTCATGACTGCAGACCTTCCGTTATAGCTCATTATTTCTGAAAGGTATCAAAACTATTTTGTTCCCATGATAGGCGTGCGGGACCCCTCTCATCAGGGGTCCCTGAGCTCTCTATGGCCGATATAGTATATATTTTGCCCGTAAATCCAAGCTTATATATACGTATATGTGTGTGTGCGTGTGTGTAAAGAAAAAAGGCACACTCTATTAAGACACTCCACATTTATTCTACACAACATGATTAAAATGAAGCTCACGATCTACCAGATGAATAGCCCTGACACATTGCCTACTCTGCTCGAGTACTGTAGCGGGGGCTGCAGGGCTTCATGTCCCTCTAGCTCGTACGCCTATAGTCCCCATTAAAAAATAGAGATGGAGTCAGATATGGTAACAAGTTATTTCCCCTATTAAGGTAACTGACATCATCAGTTAAAATTCTACGCACAGTTTAGGTCCAAAATTTGACAATACAATGTGTAACGTGATCATTAATTTAAAATTGACAGCGAACGCATAAACAAATTTATAGAAATATTTAACACATTTATCATAGTTCATTGTTACTAGTCTCTTATTTTTGCTTATACGGGGAGTAAGCCTACAACCTACTTTGTTGTTGTTGTTGGTAGTGGAGGTTGATGGGTGGTAGGAAAGGTCTATGGAAGAGCCTAAAAAGTCTGAAAAAGGTGTTTCGTGTTGAGTTAAAGATACAGGTAATTTAGGGTAGGATATTTATCATTTATTTATTTAAAAAAATTTAAAAAATAAATAATGTGCATGTTAAACAGTACTTAAAAATGATTTCTAATAAAATAGCTGATATATTTAAATTTCCGTTAGTGAAAGAAGCCTCTATTTGACTATAGATTTAAGCACATTTAATTGTTTTGGTGCACTGAATTTAGGCTATGTTTCTGTTCGATTATTTTGTTTTGTCCACTTATAACTGAGAATATATGAACATGTGTGCCCTTTTTATTTGATCCTTGTTGTTAGTATGAATAGTACTAAGTATGAGCAATAATTACGAAGACCAATTCATGCTAAGTTAGGAATATAATGTTTACAACTTAAGAATGAGGGGGGGGGGGGGGGTGGGGGGGGGGGGGGGGGGGGGGGGGTTGGAAGGGGGGGGGGGGGGGGTGGGGGGGGGGGGGGGGGGGGGAAGGGGGGGGGGGGGGGGGTGGGGGGGGGGGGGGGGGGGGGGGGGGGGGGGGGGGGTGGGGGGGGGGGGGGGGGGGGGGGTGGGGGGGGGGGGGGGGGGGGGGGGGGGGATAAAAATTCTTGCACATGTTTCCCGAAGTAAACTGTGGTTTATATCCCGCCTTGTTACTACTTCCTTTCAACATTCAATTTTCGCAAGTTAGTGGAAAGTGTTAATGATATTATGGATGGATTAATAATTCCTTATCAATGACGAAGATATAATAAATGATAACCCTACATACACAGTTTTTTATTATTAGCATAACCTTCAATTAATGGCATAACATATCGATGACTAGCCAATGATGAATTATGGTATAGCTGATGTAGTATTATTACTTGACTTAATTTCTTATGGTAATGGAGCTGAAAACCTTACGAATGAATTTACGTTATTCCAGCAGATGATTGTTAAAGCCTCTTGAGACATGAAATGTGTCGTAATCTAGAATTTGCAGCCGTCATTCTTAATGAGAGAAGGAGCGGATATCAGAAAAAACTAGGCCTAGTCCTAATTTTGGCAGGATTCTTCTTGAACGATAATTAGAGGACTGCAGGTTCTGGTAACAACCTCATTTACACCGGGCTTTCCTAGTTTTAACGAGAGAACCTAACCGAATGTTGGCCATTATTAAATGTGCTGCCCTTCATTTTCTGTATCCGAGTCCCAAAGGAGATTTGATTTGAAAGTTCGAGATTTTAAGATACCGCTCCAAAACGCTCAGAAAACAGAACAAAGGTTTTGGAGGTAAGTAACAAGCGAAATTTTTTATTCAGTAAACAAGTAATTACATTGATTTTACCACGGGGGAAGGGTGGTTGCAATTGATTAAATGCAGATAAGATATGAAACTGTAAATTAAAAGAAGGTAAGTCGCTGTAATCAACCCCCAATAAAAGAGACAAGGAAATTAGAAATTACACCAACCATATCTAAAAGAAATTACATCTGAGATACATCAATTAGTTCAATAGTTGCCAGATTGTAGTAAATGGGAAAAAAGGAAAAAAAAAATTATGATAGCTCAGAAAAATATTCACTTTCCCATTTACATTTTTTTTTAAGTTTTTGCCTTTTTTATTTGATTTGTAGACTAGGAAAACAATTGAAAATAGGCCATAATTTCGACAAGTTCATTAAGAGGAATTTTATCTTTCTGTTTACATAGAAACTGAAAATGTGAAGAAACTGAGTAACTAACTTAAAAATATAACAACAAAAGAAAAACATTTCAATTCGTGTGGTCAGCAGGTTTGTAGTTTTAAAATGAACTAAAAAAACATTTAGACTCAAGTTTTTGAATTTTTTGGTCTAAACCTTTTGACAATAAGAAAGAGAACGTTCCTCGAGATTATGACTAAAGTTTTTTTTAATCTAATCTTTATAGTAATAAAACTGAAAACGGTCCTCCAGAATTCAATGTTTGTTTTCTTGTCTTACCACAAAATGAAACACCGTAACAGACCCTAAGCTTCTCCTTGATCAAATTCACCAGCTAATCAAACTATGTTATTGAGCATTCCCAGATGGTACAAATCTTCCTTCAGTGAGAGCGGAGAATTAATTTCGACGCAACTGGGAGATGGTATGGCACTCAGGAATACTCTAATTAATTCTGAATAAGGCACGAGTCTACAATTAGTTTGTGTAATATAATGTTACATTTTTTTATCGTAGCATATCGTAAATGTTTTATATTAATTTAAATTTTTGGGTATTTTTTTCACAGATGAGGCCCAGCTGATATTTCAAAAAATATGAGTAAGATAAATAATACAAGTAATAATATAAAACCTATGGGAAAATAATATGTATATCTTTTTAATACCTAGAGGAGAAATACTTTTCTAAATAAGGTTATCTCATGCATGAACCATCTACATAAATTTTACATCACTAAAAATCTATATTTATGCAACCATTTTTTCCATAAATATTGAGTGAATATGAGTCAGAAAGAGCAAGTTTCATTTTCCTTTAAAAATCTTTAATTCAAAAAATATTAATCGACAGAATGATGAATATCCTTCTCAAAGTCAAATACATAAAGAAAAGGTAGTTCGTTCACTTACTTGAACTAATTCTCGTGTCAGCTTATTCGGGTAACATAGTGCAACTGAACGCAATAGATAGATTCGAAACTCAAGATTAATCATAACGAGATAGTAAACATACTTGCACATATTATATAGGAAACATGACATAATTACACCGTAGCATTTAATTATAATGCGAGAGTATTTTTTGCCTTGTGTGTGTATTCTATTATTTTTTTTATTTCATCTTTGTTTACAAGACGTTGTTCGCAAGACTCGTACAGATTCAGTAAACATGTGGTACAAGAAAAAAAATAAACATGGAAATATTGGATAGTTTCCAAAACAACATCAAACAGCAAATCATAAGGATGGATGAACTTACGCAGTTCCATCTGTCGATGACATCATTCGTTCAACATGTTACCTATGTCGAGAAATTGTTGCCATATGCTTCAGGCTTCTGAATCTAAACCATCCTTTATTTAAACAGTATGTTATATGTGCATATATTTACATTCACAATGTCATAAATGTGGTACAAAATAGGCTCAAATGAATTTTGAATTAATAAATTCGCTTATAGTGCTAATTATTCTTCATTTTCACCATTCATGGTAGCCACTTTTAGTTATCAGTGTATTCTTAGTCAAATAGTCTTGAGTATTAATGAAAAAAACTACTTGCGTTATAGACGAAACGAAAAATATATACGTTAATTTGCAAATATAATCACTTTTTTATTATAATTTATGTTTCAACCAATTATTGCACGTGATGGACAACATTAACAGATGCAATACCAATATATCTATCAGAACTGCAGTTTAGACAAATAGATAAAATTTGAGAAAGTTATCTTCATCATTAAAAAAAAGGACTACCTGGAAACGTTCTACGTTGAGAATCACAAGATCATACACACCAAAACACATCCATATTTTCTTAGCAACATATGGGAGCATCTATCCATAAAGTAAGTATTTCTCAGAAGTTAGATCCTCGAGTTTTACGTAATTGTCTCCTAGCAACTATGGTATAATGTGAACAGCGAGGATGGACGATGTTCTTCAG
>NC_087216.1:59106013-59118513 GCF_015104395.2 Macrobrachium nipponense
AAGTGCTCAGGTAAATGGAGTTTGAGTCTCAGCTTTTTTGCGATTTGCTGAAATCATACCCATCAAGAATGCAGGTTGCAGTACAAACAAAATATTAAATACTCAGAGAGAAACTTAAATAAATATTTGTTCTGAATTACTTACATATATTATATATATATATATATATATATATATATATATATATATATATATATATATATATATATATATATATATTCTCTCAAGCGATATTTGAAGTAGCTTCATTATAAAGCTGAGCTATTTAATTGTAATTTTTTTCATTAATGATATCTGTAATCCAACAATTTTATTTAAGTACCCGATAGCTTTCAACTTGATCATTTACGGAAATTCTTACCTTCATAGTTGCACGTAAGGACACTATGAGTCCATATATATATGACAAATTATATTCATGCTTCAGGACTGAATCTTTATTGCTGAATGTTTATGATGAAAATCATATTCATTAAACAATTCCAAAAAAAAATAATAATAGTTTTATAAAGAACAACCCAAACCCGACGTTCCTGGTTTTGTTGACAGGTTGCCATGGAAACGGATGTTCAATTCAAGGACTCTGGAATAAAGACAATAACAAATAAAAGGTCTTTGTTTGCCATTATCATAAAAGCATTCATAATACCAGCACAGAAATAGAAACAAATATTTCAGTACATTAAAGTATTCTTGTATTCAGTAGATTAAATGAATGTTCAAGGAAAATTATAACAAGAAATATGATTGTGAGGTATCGACAGGCCAAGCGTGGCTGTAGTGTTCTTATTAAATTAAATAAAACACATCAAACCAGTTACCTTTCCAATGAAACAAATACGAAATAAAACTCTATATACAAAAATAATACTTAATCTTTCTTATTCGGTTCACACATGTTTATATTTTACAGCTATGTGATCATAAAAAACACAAGAACTTTCATGATCTTTCTCAAATAAACCCGGTGAACAATAATCGCTAGTGAAAGCTCGCAGAAACACGACAGTAGTACCATTGTACACGAAAAGAATGACCAATCAGCGATGTTACACATGATGTTATTATCAAACAATCACAGTAGAGCATATTTTCCGCGAAAAAGAGTTACTTCAGAGGTACACCCAGTGTTATGGATTGCTGTTTTAGACCCCTGAAAACCTCCACTTGATTCCCTATGTTTCCGTAATTATGCTTTAGAGAATTGAAAATTATGAAAAATATTCGTCGTCACTTATTCCCATCCATATATATATATATATATATATAGATATATATATATATATATATATATATATATATATATATATATATATATATATATATATATATATATATATATATATATAATATATATATATATATATATATATATATATATATATATATATATATATATATATATATATATATATATATATATATATATATATATATATATATATATATATATATATATATATATATATATATATATATCTATATATATATATATATATATTGCTACGTCTATAGAACGCCTCGCCTTCCCAGCAGAGTTTTAGTTATATTTAATTATAAAAGTAGCAGCCATGCCGTCTCCTGAAGCTACTGTTGTTGGGAGAGTGGGTATGTCGTAGGAATGATATTTCCGGTCTGACGGAAGCTTAGGGTAAGAGAGGCAGGTCACAAGAGTAGCTAGGCTTCGAGATGGATTTTAGGGACTTCTACAATAGACTATTTTCCTTCCCAATTTGCTGGCGTTGTGTTTACCACCTTTCAGGCAATGCTCGAGGCGGTTTTTGGAAGCCCGTGATTCGAAAACAACCAGTATCGCTCTCAGTCGGCTGCGAGACGTGATCTCGGACAGAGGTCAAATTGCCAGCCTCCCAAAATTAGCCTACCCACGACGTACTGGTGGACACGAACCCGGACCTGAACAGAGGTCAGGCCGCATTCTTCTACAAGGATACACAGAATATTGCATAAAGGTACGTCTGAAAGTGTAAACTTCAACCCAGCACCTTTTACTACCATACGACTCTTGCTAAATTCATTTTCAATTCTCATTTTTACCCCTTCTACATCAAAGCCCTTTGTCCTCATCGGGCCACGTGCTCCCCTTTGTGACTTGTTAAAGACCAAGCTTTCGTACATACCTCAGTGAACCATTCGAGTTTACCTTCCCCAATGTTAGAGAATTAATCAGCCTTAATCAAAGCAAGAAGTCATTTTCCTTTTATCTCGTTTAATCTGGGATTCTTTTCCAGATTCCCTGAGCCACGTGTCATGTCTCTGCCCGCAAGTGTTGCATTACCCAAGTGTATGAAAAACCAGCTATAACGGCTCAACGGAGCCATCATTTACTTTTTCTCCAGCCCAGCACGGGCCGTTTTAGTAAATAAATAGTTGTTAAGTAACGAGCTGAGTTTTCTGGCGACCTTCTCTCTAAAGAACTTAATAATAACTTCCAGCTTACGGTAAGTTAAAGCAATTCCCTCTTGAAATCCCTAAATTACTTCCGTTTACGTATCTAGCTTCTCTCAAGGCCCTACTACGTAACAATATATATATATATATATATTATATATATATATATATATATATATATATATATATATATATATATAAAGATGTCCAGGTAGACTGCATCAAATTCAGTAATAAATTTTGTACCTTTTAGTTGATTTATACTTCGTTACAGACGGGTTTAGAAAAATCAAGGGCTTCGCATCCTCAATTTTCTTATGTTGTGAATTATCGGTCTTTTGAGGTTACAATATTACATTTTTCACATTTCTTATCCTTAAAGATCTTCATTTTGAAAATCTAGTTAGCCATTCAAACAGGATTCGCTATCAATCCAAACATAACCACTTGAACAGAGACGACTTTCAAAGACGTAAGATGGACAATATTTGTGCAGCTGTTAATCGGCTTGACTGAATTATCCCCAACAACAAACAAACAACCAGAAAGACTTCCAGAAAGTTTGTTTTCTGTCTGCGAGATAGAAGACGATCTTTTGGCCGCTTTCTCCTTGTGCTGGCTTCTTCATCCGCGGATATTTTTCTGTTGCGTTCTGTGGTACGAAAGTTTTCTTGAGCTTTTTCTTGTGTTCGGGTTTAGCGGAGCTCCTGTTTCCCTCGAGAAATAAGAAACATAGTTGTTCTAGTTCTCTCTGATGCTTTTGCGACCGTAAATGAAAACTGATGTGTTTTGCGTTGTTGTAAAGAACCTCATATTTATTTTACAAGGAGTTTTGTGGTAGGTTGTTTTGAACTATGCTGTTGGTTTTATTCTGCTCAGTTTAGTTTACATTCATTATAAGGTCATATAAAACATGATGTTGATTAAGATTATACTTTTAGAATAATGAGCCATATATAGATATTATATACATAAACTATATATATATTATATATAATATATATATATATATAGATATATATATATATATATATATAGGATATATATCTATATATATATATATATATATATATATATCCATCATATATAATATATACATATATATATATATCTATATATATATATATATATATATATATATATATATATATATATATATATATAATATCTCAAAATATGCATATACCAAGATAATGAATTATGTTTTAATGGTGTTTTAATTATATTCATAAACACTCATTTCAGATCTATATATATATATATATATATATATATATGTGTGTGTGTGTGTGTGTGTGTGTGTTGTGTATGTGTGTGTGTGTATAAACTGAATCACGAAAGTTAGGAAGTGATAAATCCATAAATAAAGATAAATGCCACGAAGAGGAAAAATAAACGAAGGAGGTCTGCAAGATCTTCCGACTTTTAAAGTCCTTACTGAGCAGATACTGACATCAATACGAGAAAAGACAATACAAGAAGGTTCGTATAACTGACAGATAAGGGATTATAAAGGGATTAGTACCTAGAATCCGACACACCTGGAAAATAAGAACCTTCCCAAACAAGCATAAACAATGGGTGCATTAAAGGTTTAAGACAATCATCTCAGATACAATTTCCAGACAATTAAAGGATTATAGGTGACAGCTTATTCGGAACTTGGTAAACAAAAACCCATATCACAAAACATGACAGACATACATTATAACAAAATTTAATAACTCTAAGGCAACAGATTTTTATTTAAGGTTCAGTAATTATATCTTTGAGGTCATTCTTAAACATGTTACAGATACAGGGTCTAAATGAAAAAAGACCACGACTAACATTGAGATTACATGAAAAGTAAGTTGTATTAAAGCAGATTCTAAAAGATTTCGTGATAAGAACATTTCTTGACCATGCAATTACCCCTCTTAAGCGGGGGCCCTAAAAATCAAAACGTCTCCCGTATGCCGGGCTGGTTTGGGGGAGTGAGCGCGAGGAAAAAATAATTTTTTCAAAAATTTACAGCGCCGCGTACTTTTTGAAGATTAAGAGTCCATTTTTGCTCCTTTTTTTGTCATTGCCTGAAGTTTAGAATGCAATCATCAGAAATGAAAAATAATATCATTATCATATATAAATAATGCGATATATGATAGCGCAAAAAAAACGAAATTTCATATAAAATTGTATTCAAATCGCGCTGTGCGCCAAACGGTTAGAGGGTAACAAGTTACTTTTTTTTTTCGTTGTAAGTGCATACATTGCAATCATTTTGATATATAAACACATTGTAAAACGATAAAAGCAACACAGAAAATACTATCACAAAAAATGATGCATGAATTCGTAGCGCGCGGAGGTAAAAAAATAAAAAAAATTTTTTAAAAAATTCACCATAAATCGAAATATTGTTATAGAGACTTGCAATTTGTTTCGAAATGAAGGGAAAAAATGATTGAATATTACGATACTGTAAGAGTTTTTAGCTTACAAAATGCAGCTTTTTACCATTTCGAACGAGTTAAAGTTGACCCGAATGTCGAATTTTTGTTTAAAAGTTTTTTTTTATATGCAAATATAAAAAATATGATAAATGCTACACCTTCCAATAATTTTTGTTATATTGTGCATTTTTTTGCGCACATTTTCATATATAAAACTTTTAAAAAAAAGCGTAATATGAAAAGGCTCAAAATATTTAGGAGCAATGTGGACCATACGCGTTTCCGAGATTTTCGGCCGAGAAATCGGCGCGCGGATGGAAATAAAAATATTTTTTCAAAATATTCACCATAAATCGGAGGATATTGTTCTAGAGACGTGCAAATTAAAATGTTTTAAAATGAAGATAAATGATTGAATATTTACTAGACTGTAAGATTTTTATGTTTATAAATGCGTTTTTTTTTACCTTTTTCGGCTGAGTCAAAGTTGACCGATCGTAGTTTTTTTTCGTACTTATCGTCCTTTATATGCAAAATATAAAAAAAAAATGAGAAATGCTACACCTTCCAATAATTTTTGTTATATTGTACATGTTTTGCGTACATTTTCATATATAAAACTTTAAAAAAGCGTATATGAAAAGGCACAAAATATTAGGAGAATGTGACCTACGCGTTTCCGAGATTTTCGGCCGAGAATCGGGCGCGCGGACGGAATAAAATATTTTTTTCAAATAATCACCATAATCGAGATATTGTTCTAGAGACTTGCAATATGTTTTAAAATGAAGATAAATGATTGAATATTACTAGACTGTAATAAGATTTTTATGTTATAAATGCGTTTTTTTACCTTTTCGGTTGAGTCAAAGTTGACCGATCGTAGTTTTTTTCGTAAATTATCGTATTTATATGCAAATACAAAAAAAATGAGAAATGCTACAACCTTCCAATAATTTTTGTTATATTGTGCATGTTTTTGCGTACATTTTCATATATAAAACTTTAAAAAAAGGCGTAATATGAAAGGCACAAATATTAGGAGAATGTGACCTACGCGTTTCCGAGATTTTCGGCCGAGAATTCGGCACGCGGACGGAATAAAAAATATTTTTTTTCAAATATCACCATAAATCGATGATATGTTGTAAAGACTTGCTATATGTTTTAAAATGACGATCAAATGATGAATAACGAGACTGTAAGATTTTTATGTTATATATGAGTTTTGTGACCTTTTCGTTGAAGTCAAGTGACCGATCGTAGTTTTTTTTCGTACTTATCGTACTTTATTTTATGCAAATATTCCAAAAAATGATAAATGCTACCAACCATTTCAAATAATTTTGTGTATTGTGCATGTTTTTTGCGCACATTTTCAATATAATAAAACTATAAAAAAAAGCGTAATATGAAAAAGGCACAAAATATTAGAGAATGGGACCTACGCGTTTCCGAGATTTTTCGGCTGAGAATCGCGCGGACGGAATAAAAAAAAATATTTTTTCCCAATATTTCACCATAAATCGAGATATTGTTGTAGAGACTTGCAATATGTTTTTTAAAAATGAAGATAATTGATTTGAATATACGAGACTGTAAGATTTTTATGTTATATATGCGTTTTTTTTTTACCTTTTCGGTTGAGTCAAAGTTGACCGATTCGTAGTTTTTTCGTACGTATCGTACTTTATATGCAAATATTTCAAAAATGATAAATGCTCAACATTTCCAATATTTTATGTTATATTGTGCATGTTTTTGCGCACCATTTCCATATATAAAACCTTTAAAAAAACGCAAAACGTAATATGAAAAGGCTCAAATATTAGGAGAATGTGACCTACGCGTTTCCGAGATTTTCGGCCCCGAAAAATCGTCGCGCGGAGGGGAAAAAAAATATTTTTTTAAAATTTTTTTTCAAAATTCACCATAAATCGGAGATATTGTTTCTAGAGACTTGCAATATGTTTTAAAAATGAAGATAAATGATTTAATATTACTAGACTGTAGACTTTTATGTTATAAATTTGCGTTTTTTTTACCCTTTTCGGTTGAGTCAAAGTTGACCGATCGTAGTTTTTCGTACTTATCGTACTTTATATGCAAATATTTCAAAAATAATTAAATGCTACAACCTTCCAATAGATTTTTTGTTATATTTGTGCATGTTTTTGCGCACATTTCCATATATAAAAAACCTATAAAATAAGCGTAATATGAAAAGGACAAATATTAGGAGAAGGTGCCTACGCGGTTCAGAGATTTTCGGCCGAGAACCGGCGCGCGGACGGAATAAAAATAAAAATATTTTTTTTCAAATATTCACCATAAATCGAGATATTTGTTCTAGAGACTTGCAAATATGTTTTAAAATGAAGATAAATGATTGATTATTACTAGACTGTAAGTAAAATTTGCTTACCCCAAAAAAAAAAATATTGTATAAATATATATATATATATATATATCATATATATATAAATATATATATATATATATATATATATATATACTATATATATATATATATATATATATATATATATATATATATATATATATATAATTATAAATATATTATATATCTTATATATATATTTATATATATATCTATATATAATATATATATATATATATATATATATATATATATATATATATATATATAATCTATATATATATATATATATATATATATTATATATATATATATATATATATATATATATATATATATATATATATATATATATATATATATATATAAATATATATATATATATATATATATATATATATATATATATATATATATATATATATATATATATAATTTTTTTTTATACGTTAAAATATATATATTACATTCTTCGATTCTGGTACCAATACATAATAAAAGGAATGCAGGTGACACTTCTCTTTTTCGCATACAATGAAATGTCTTATTATTATTTTATCATGAACACATTCAGATATATAAAAAATTGTAATAAATATAAAACTAAATATAAAATTAAATGCAGAAATACTCACTCGTAATCCTGACTCTTCGTTCTATTCTTGTTTCTCCCTCCTCCATTGAAGAGTCTTGCATTTTTTTCCTCTCGACATGACGAGGTAACAAGGTGGAGGAGGGAGACGCGCGCCCCTTACGGCCGCTGGGATAGGGCGCGGTTCCGTTGCGCCCCCTCCCTTGACCGCCGCTGAGTCGCACTCCAATACAAGACCACACTGTGGTATTTGCGGTTCACACTCCCCGAACCTGCATAGAGCTATCTTGCAGGTGCGACAGAAGAACCGGGTTTGTCTCTCCTTCTGCCATTCATATGGCACACCCGGCACCGTTTCTGCCTGCGCCCTTCTAGGAGATCCAGTGTGTGATCCCCTGGCATTAGGCCGACACGGAGGTCCACTACCCGACGAGAAGGGGGCGGGGTGGGGCGTCAGCAGGGCGGGGCGGGCCCAGCACAGGGGGCGTCAGCAGCAGGGCGGCGGCAGCAGGGCGGCGGCAGCAGGGGCGTCAGCAGCAGGGGCGTTGGCAGAAGGATGACCGAAGTTTGGCACCCCGAAGGTCTGCCCTTTCCTCTATGGGTAGATCTACAGCTCGGGGCAGGGGGGCAGACATGGAAGGCCACTCATTGGGATCAAAGTTGATGAGGGCTTCCCCGGGCTGCCTCAAGGAACTGTAAGTGCTAGCCTCCGTAGATCGGGACCGTAGTACCACAGTAGAGTACGTAGGCATTTTGGAGGGCCAACTGAAGGATGTATTTGAGGAGCTTCTGTCCACCTTCTGGTTCTCCTGGCGAAGGGGATAATATTTGGATGAGTTGATCAAAGAGATCAACTCCATCCCATGTGCCTATTGTAGTGCCCAATGAACGGTAGGGCGCTCAACACGAAACTGTCATACACAACTCGGGGGGCCCGTGTCGACGCGTCTTCTTCCGCTGCACGATCTCCTCTGGACAGGTTCATGGCTCGGTCGAATCATGGGGACGAGTCGGACACCCTTCCAAACAGATGACGAAGACAGCTCCCTTCCGCCGCCACTGTGTCTCTCCCCCTCTTGCCAGATGTTGATGATGGTAGCGTACCTCTTGAGGGAAGTTCGGGGGCCCCCACGCACCAACCGAAGGGTACACTGACGTGAACACCTGCATCATACAGTTCCTGGGCCATGGATACCGAGTTATAATAATTATCCATAAACAGGTGGTATCCCTGGTTACGAAACGATCCACAAGCTCGAAAACAGTGTCACGCATCGTGGAAAGAGAAGGACCCCGGAATACACCGAAAAGTCCACGACGTAGCAGTGTTGGCCTCGGTAATAAAAAAAAAAAATTTCACGCCATATTTCTTTCGGCTTCTTGGGGTTATACACTCTTTGATGCTAGGGACGTCCTTTGTAAGGCATCATCCCCTCATCTAAAGAAAGGTTCTTTCCAGGAATCACAGAGTTTTACAGCGTTCACGAATATATCCCACACTGGGCGCACTAAAATGAGGCGATCAGAGTTTATTTCCGGGTTATGGCCCTTCGGTTGAGGCGTTTTAAAATATTGTCCTCCAACGCCAGGAAAAGTATCACGGTTTTGGGGCATAATGCCGGGCCATAGGGCGTACATAAAAGAAAACAAAATTACGCCTCCAATACATCCTGACGTTCGGCAGCAGGAATCAATCCAAAAAAAAACCGTTGGAGACCCCAAAAAATGCGCCATGTCAGGGAGGTCGCAGCCCTCGCCAGTGATAAGATAATGTCGTGCGAGTTCATCACGGCAATACCTGGCGTAGTCCACCGTCTCTGCTACCAGGGTAACCAGCAATTCCCGCGTAAGGAAAAGCTGAACAAAACCCCAGAGCAGTCAGGGGAACAGGTACGGTGAGCCCAGGATTTTGCCGTAAATGGATGCATGGTAGGTGGTGTGGGTCCTCTGTCCACCCATCGTCGCTCTCGGACGACCTAGCTAGCACGGACCTATCGACCCTCTACGGTGCTCCTGCGCGCGCGTGCGCGCGGGGCACGAGCGCGGGCACGATTTCCCACACGACCCCTCACTGGCCCATCTCCCTCACTCAAGCCTTCGCTTTCTGTATCCCATCATCATCACCAACAAAACTTGATCCTAAATCATCGTCCTCCCCCTCCTCAGATTCACCGTCATAAGCACTATAACTACTAAATCTAGTTCACTTTGCGGGATGTGACCCTCGAGCGGACATTGGGGCAAAATAATCCTCGTCATCACTATGATCGGGAGTAATGTCCTCGTCACTGGATGACCAACCGCCATCAAAATGAGGACTTGCCCCAAATGCCTCTCGATCGAGCTCCGATAAATAATCGTCAATGTCTCTTTGTTTGAGCTCCCAAATTCCCTACGAATGCCCTAAGGATGGCACGATGTTTCCTTGGGGTTACTAACGGCAAAATGAGACACATTCGAAGCACTTTCATCGACACGTGGTCGCACAGAACGGCGTTGAGGAGCGAGGTCAGGTTGGGTGCTGGTCCTTCGCCAGCATCCAAGTCCAAAACTCTTCTAAACACGATCCCTTTCGAACGCGTTTTTTAAAACGCGCCTTTTCGCGTGTCATACGACGGTCAGACATCTCTATGAAACGTTCTGTACCAACACAAATGTTCAAAAAAGTCTCGACAAGCTCAGTCAAACACGATTGCGGCAAAAGATCGCTGACAGGATGATGCTACGATGATGCTGGCTGGAGCGAGAAGGAAGGATTCCGCGCATGCGCACTTGGGTTCACGCTTCAAAACAAAACAAGCCTCGATCCGTGATCTCCAGCATCCCCAAGGCCGCGTGATTCAAAAAGTTTTTCGGCTGGTAGGCTATAAGTATTTTTTTCCGCGAATTTTAAAAAAAACTTTTTGAGTCGACGTATGGTACGTCCAATCGGCATACGGGAGACATTTTGACTCGACGTTTAATACGTCCAATCGCGTAAGAGGTTACTGAAACTATCAATCAATTAATTCGGTGGTTGTTTTCACTTAAATGAATGAATAATGCATTAGATTTTTGCCCAGTTTTTTTACAGAGTATTATGCTGGCTTAGCCTTACTTCTAAGCCTTTGCTTTAAATGATTGGGTCATCCCTAAGTAAATTTGAAAAATATTGTGATCTTCCTCAAAAATCATGTTGGACATGATTAAAGGTATTGTTTACGGAGTGCCATGTTAAGCATGAAAAGTAACTTCCCTGCTCGTAATAAGAAAAGTTTGACTGATCTTAAAAGGACAATTCTATCCACATTACAAAAACTGATAAGTCAAATAGTATAGTAATTTTTAGATAAAGCTGACTACATATCACGTATGCAAGCCTACTGGATGATGATGTGACTTATAAAAAAAACTACAAAAAAATCCTCTTGATCAAGTCATAAAAAACTTCAATAGCATAGTGAAAAATAGCCTTATAGATAAAACAGAACTACTAGGCAAATTGTCAGTCAAAATCTCCTTCGCTAACCCTTACTTGACGGATTAGTCAAAACGCACAAACAAAGAAAATAACCCCTATGCAGCCTATTATCCAGTACTGTGGTTCAATTTCATATAAACTATCAAAATATATCACTAAGATCTTGTCCCCGTTACTTGGAAACCATCTCCGATTCTCATATATATAATTCTATAGTTTAGTTGATAAATTAAACAAAATTGCTCTTTGCCCTACTGATAGATTCGTTTAGTTTTGATGTATGTTCTCTTTTTACTAAAGTCCCATAGAACTCTATTTTAGAATGTTAGTAATGAACTAACTCAGCATGAATTAACCTTCTACCTATAAGTCACATTATTTTCACTCACGAGTTGTGCATTTGTGATTGTAAGTTATATTCAATGGTGAATTTTATCAACAAATTTTTGGCATGGCAATGGGAATCCTTTATCACCATTACTATCAAACCTGTATATGGAATTCTTTGAAAAACGCTACTTACCTAATATCATTTCATATTCCTGTAAAGGGTATCGTTACGTTGATGATTGTTTAGCTGTTCTTCCTGTCGGTATGATGTAAATGATTTACTCTCTATATAAATAACCAGGTACCATCGATTAAGTTTACTCTAGAATTAGAAAAAGACCATTGCTCCCTTTCTTAGACGTTTTTGATACATAGAGAACCATTCAATGTAAATTCAGTATTTATAGGAAACGACTAATAACTTAACTATGTTCATTTCTTCTCAGGCCACCATCTTAATATAAAAATTTCAATTTTTCCCTCTATGTTTTTACGAGCATTGCGAATTGTCAGTCCCACAATATTTTGGATCAAGAAATTGAATACATAAGGAAAAAAATAGGGAAAAGATTTATGCTATCCTTCACATATATTAGACATTTGTTATAATAAAGCCCACAAAAAGTTTTATACTGTAAAATAACACACAAAAAGAAAATTCTAAGAACATTCTCAGTTGCCTTATTTTAAAACGGATTTGAAACCATTAAACCATTGTTAAAGCTTTTAATGTCAACCTTGTTTTTTTCCTATAATAAAACACACTAAAAAAGAATGTTAATAAAAAAAATGGCACCAGAGAAAAGCAACAACATAATATATAAAATTCCATGTATGGATTGTCCTTCATTCTATCTCGGACAGTCCAGCAAA
>NC_087216.1:59126013-59136013 GCF_015104395.2 Macrobrachium nipponense
ATGGCTACTGTTAGCGGAGGGCTAACCGCCAACCTTATCCTAAAACTAAAATTAGGAAAATTATATTTGTATCGACATAGTAGATACTACATATATATATATATATATATATATATATATATATAATATATATATATATATATATATATATATATATATATATATATATAAAATGTGTTTATGTGCGTGCGTGCTTGTATGTCTGTATTTATATATATATATATATATATATATATATATATATATATATATATATATATATATATATATATATATATATTACATGTTATTTATTTAGTCAGACGGATGATCTTTACGGCGGAATAAATGGTAACATTATCATCTAAAACCTCCTGTTATAAAATAGTCTTTTATCTTCAAAAATCATCTTTCCTCGTTTAGTTACGAAAGGCATACAACTAACTTTGGAAACGTATTCTTGCATACGCTATATGTCATAGATAAAACTTCGGTAAACAAAGTTCTTGAAGTATGTTGTTGCCCGGAATAGAAGCAAGTGAATACATTACAGGTTTGTCTTGGGCTGCATTAATAACCCTCCTTTCCAGATGGATTGAGGTAATCAAAGTACAACGACTGTTTCGATTTGGGGTAAATGAGTTACTGATAAGAATGGATGATAACACGACTTTCACGCAAAATTCGGTTCCTTTATCCCAGGTTTCTTTTCTCAGATAAATAAGACAAATATCTTAAAGAATATTGTCCTCTAGAACTCAGGGAAGGTTTTATATTTTGACACAGAATCATATTTACCTCTACACGAAATTTTGGCTGACTTTTTAATCTGATAAAAGACAATTTCGATATGAATAACTCACCATAAGAAGAAAATATCTTGGAGCAAATCAGAGTTGTTTTAAGAACAAACTAAGGGTCATTTCCATGTTGGAAAAGTAAGATAACTGAGAGAGTATTATAACAAATAATACTGTTCAAATAACCTTATAGACATGATGGAATATTAACTGAAACTGACTTGAATTTTAAGTCAGTGGCCCACTGAGTGCGTGTTCCATATAATTAGGGGTTTATCTTCTGAATAATAATAAAATAATAATAATAATAATAATAATAATAATAATAATAATAATAATAATAATAATAATAATAATAATAATAATAATAATTATGAAGGTAGGAGACCCACTCTCAAACATGTTTTGTTAGGTGGCTAGCTCAGTGATGATATTAATAATAATAATAATAATAATAATAATAATAATAATAATAATAATAATAATAATAAGATGATAATGATGATGCTAAAAAAATGGAAAATAATGGAGAAACAAAGCATCCAACGAACTAAAAAAGATTTTAGGATTAAACGTGAACTAAAGCCCGACAACGACGGAGCAATAGGAGCTCATTTACCGATTCCACTCTTTCCAAGTAATCCTTCGAGGAAGGCAAGGCAACATTATCTGAATCCTTACGCCGTTCGAATATCAATTCTAATAAATCCCAGAGGCTGCAAATGGCGGAGGCAATTTTGCCGGACGTGGGCGGAGGAAATATTCTCTCCTTGGGGGACAAAGAATTTAAATCGATGTTTTATTCAGCCGGCAGTGCTAATCTTCAGGAGAAAATTCTTTCCAACGTCAGGATGTTTTAGCAGATTTCGGCGAAGAAATTCCATTGTTTAAAAAAATTACGTTATATATTTTCTAGATACAGAAAGGCGTTTGTAGATGCTTGCATAAATACCAATGTATTTGAATTCACTTACTTATTGTCTATAATAACGGTTGGCTTCTGAGTGAAGAGTCTGTACATCTATGACTATACATCTATATCAATAACTACATCTATCTATCTATCTATATATATATATATATATATATATATATATATATATATATATATATAATATATATATATATTTACTTATATATACACACACACACTCACACACACGCACAACCACCAAAACACACACACAACATATATAATACTTATATATATTATATATTATATATATATATAAATAATATATTATTATATATATATATATAAATATATAATAAATAAACTATATATATATAGTATAAATAGAATATATATATATATATATATATATATAGATAATATATTATATATATATATATATAATATTATATATCTATATATAATATATAATTATATAGATATATATAACTATAGATACACATTATATACATTACATACATTATATATTATTATATATATATATTATATATCTATATAATATATTATAATATAATATATATATGTGTGTGTGTGTGTGTGTGTGTGTGTGTGTGTGTGTCCCAACTAGCTAGTTACAGTTAAGAGCAGAGAACGTTTTCAGACTGCATGTTTTCGAGAATGCCTACTTATATCTAGCTACCTTATCCGAAACATTAACTTTCAAACAGCCCATATAACAACAAATATTTTAATGTTTACGACCCATATTAAGTAAACAATAAAGAAATATAAATATCAGGATTTGCAGACGACAAATTCTATTAGCATTTCACTTACTGCTTCATTTTCTGTTTAGTTATTCCATGGCACTAACGATTCAGTGAGGTTTCTATTATAATATCATTTTAGTGTGAAAAGTAGACTTCTGAAGGCAGTATCATTAAAAATGTTCCTGTTATCAGATAATCAGAATATAACTGTAGTAAATTAAATTCACTGAACCTCCAGTTCTCCTTTCCAAGGTCTCTCTCTCTCTCTCTCTCTCTCTCTCTCTCTCTCTTCCGTGCCCTAGATACGAAGCCACGTGTGCTGGCTGTTCGATGTCTGGTATATCTTCGGGTCTTATTCTAACTAATTTCCCAAGGCACTGCAATCTTTTGAAAAGATCAGAAATAATCCAGGAAACCTCTACTCTTATTTATTTGTGAAAGACACGATTTTTTTTTAAATGTAAAGATACCTTTGCAATGCATAACCTCCTTCTAGTTTTGCCTGTCGGCATGTTACGCCTTTTCTTTTCATCTTCTTCTTCTTCTTTTAGTACGCAGGCTATGAAGAGCTGGAGCCTAAAATGCTTTCTTTTCCTTTAACCCTTATGCAACCTTTTCATTCTTTCTTCAAGCGAATGAACAACCAAATGTTCAATACTCTCTGTTACTTTATTGTAAAAACTAAATTGCTAAGTAGCCATATAGTTAGCACTTGTGGGAAAGTGACCTAATACCGATGACTTACCTACTACATTCAACGGTGAAGTTAAATACCTAAACTTATAAAAATTTATGTATGCCCAGCGATAAACTTTAATTTATATGTCATAAATTTTCATGAATTTACCCAGTACATATTGTAATAATCATACCATTTGCCTTTTTTTCCATTTGAATAATCCAGCAGTACTGTATAAAATATGAATAAATCATTGTCTTATCATTTAATTCGCCTTCTTTTGTCAAGTTTTGTATTTACAAATTACTCTCCCTTTTAACCTGACATTTGGTAACCTGGTAACAATATGTGTGTTTTCTTTGCCTACTTAACTATTTCACCTGTCATCCTTATGCATCCCATTCATTGATATAGTTACATTTACCATTTCATTTTGTTTCCTTCTGCAGATAATGTTTCTCGGGAATATATCCTTCCATTTCCTCATGTTTCTTACAGAGTGACGCCGCCATTCCCCAGACGAAATTCTTTTGTACCCAACTCCAGAAGTTCGTTATTAACAAAGGACCTCAGGGTTGACATTCCTAGAAATATTCTTTTCCCAATTACCGGTCCTCTAGACTAGAGAACCTTCTTACATATCATTAGGGGTATTATTATCCGCCTACTTTGTTTGCCTATGTACGTTCTATATTTTTGTAAAATCATCAAGAAACATATTGGTATCTGACGCTGACCATTATAGACTAATAATATAGGCTTAACGTATAGTCCTGCCCTACTCTTTTTCAAATGATAGTTATTTTGATTTAATCTGATCATCTTATTCATGATTTCATAGTTATATCATTATTATTGTACCATTTATTCAAACAAATAAGCGTTTGTACTTTCATAATACGTTCATTTGTTGCTCTCTTCGGTATTAAGAAACCATTCCATCTGAAATTACATAATAATGAGAAGGTTTTACAGTGAGAACTGTCAGCTAATGTTATTTGAAAAACATTATCCCATGAGTGCACATATGAAGGTCATTCCCCTGTCCCCACCTCCGATGTTATCATAGCACACTAATTGGGTTAGTTCTTATGAAAATTACATAATTTTATTCATCTACAAGGAACTGAATTAAAGTTTCCATGTACTCAATAAGCACACACTCACACAACCATATATATATATATATATATATATATATATATATATATATATATATATATATATATATATATATATATGTATATATTGTGTGTGTGGTGTGTATGTATATTATATATATATATATATATATATATATATATATAAATATATATTATATATATATATATATATATATATATATATACGTGCGGCAATACTGATTCTGAAGAAACGAAAACAAAGCAGCTCCTAATAATTCGATATTTTGGAGTGTTTTTATCGTGAAAAACTAATCTTCCGATTGTAGCATAGTGCATGAGTGGTCAGTGCATATAGTGACGGTGTACATAGGGACAAGTAATACAGCTTTGTGATTTTTGTAGCAATATACCATCAGTGCCTGACCCTCCGTAAAAAAAAAAAAAAAAAAAAAATTCCTTGGTTGCCATGACAACGGAAGTTGTTTACTCGTTTTCTGTAAATGTTTTAGAGGAATAACTAAGCAAGTAGGAAGGGAAAGTAACTATTTTTCACCCTTTATTTGTTAGGTATATAAAGACGAGAATTTTATAGCAGCAAATTGATAAGTGGTTTGTTGGTTTACGTTATTTATAATGCCCAAGTCATTAAGTGAGCTTCGAAAACTTTCAAGAAGTCAGATTAAAACTATAAATAAGGATGAGCTAATCAGCAGCATAATGTCAGAGCAAGACCCCGATGATGTCGCATTGCGTTATGTAACTGAAAAATTGGATGACGTAGTGCAGGAGATTGCTCAGCTGAAATGTGCTATAACTTCCCATGAGAGCGTTTTTAATAAGATCATTGAACTACAAGACCAGGTAAACAAGCAATCTGACATAATAGCCAAGCAGCAGCGTTTTCTGGAAATATTAGACAAGAAGGAACGAGAAGGTAATGTGGTGTTGTTAGGTGTTCCCGGCGATGGTGAAGCCCTTGATGGTTGGTTGAGGACGATGCTAAAGTTAAGAAGGTTTTTGAAGTAATAGGTGCATCTGGCAACATCTCATCCGTTCGACGGCTCGGTCAAAGGAACGCGGCCGAAGGATCACGAAGGCGTCGCCCAATCCTGATCACTGTAGAATCAAGAATAATTCGAGATGGAATACTGGAGAGAGCAAAGGAGCTAAAACAGCGTGATGAAGTCTACAAGAAAATATTCATCAAGAAAGATGTGCACCCAAGTGTGCGAGCGGAATGGAAGAGGTTATATGAAGCAGAAAAGAGGGAAAAGGAACGCTCAGAAAACGTTGGATGTAACATTGTATTTAATGCTAAGGAACGCAAGTTGTATAAAGATGGGGTTGTTATCGATAAATGGGGATTGCTGGGTTTTTAAATCGACCACAGAATGTTACTCAACCTTTAATTGTTATATCCTGGAATATAGGCGGTTGTAAAACCAAATTAGAAAAGAAAAATGTTGCGAAATTCTTATCCCAATTTGATATCGTAGCTTTGAATGAGGTAAAGACGTCTTTACCTGTCTGTCTGCCCGGATATATTTCTTAAATGAGTTATGATAGGGACCATTCGCACCGCGGTGGGACAACTGTATTACTAAAGAATATTCTATCACAAGAGGTTGTAAATGTGAACACAAACATACCTGACCAGGTATGGTTTCAGTTACGATTGATGCCGAAAGTAGTATTTGGAGCATGTTATACACCGCCGAATGACTCTCCTTATTTTTTTCACAGGGAATTTGCATCAATACAAGAAAGGTTAATAGATAATGATGACGATAACAAGTTTATAATAATAGGGGATTTAAATACGCGGTTCGGTAGAGGTGTGAGGGAAACAAGTAATACTGAAGAATTTTCCGATCCAATTGTCGCTGATGACGTGAATATTCCTAATGATAATGCCTATGTTTTAACCACAATTTGTAAGGATCATAATTTGTTGGTGGTCAATAATCTGAAAACTTATGACAACAAACACTTTGTTAGCAGCAAGACTTATAAGCAGGGAACTGGATGGGTATCCGAATTAGACGATGTTTGCATAGGGTGTTCAATCGCGGGTTAAATTCAATACATGTTGATTAATTCTATAGAATCATTTCATGTACACCCAACCGAGAATTTGCTTTCTGATCATGCGCCAATATCCATTAAAATGTCTAAAGGTAGGATCGATCTTGATCTTGTGTTAAGGCGAGCATCCTTTTTGGGTGGCCATGCATCACTAATGGGATGTAAGTGTAGCGGTTTGGTAAAGAAACCAATTAAGTATAAAAGGATTGACCGGAACATGTTTAATGTCCGAATTTTAGGTATGAACATAAATACTGATGATTTTATCAATAATGTAAATGATTTTGCTTCTAATGTGTCGAATGTGTTATACCAGTGTTCTGAGATATGTCAGAGTAGTGCGGAAATGGTTGGAGAGGATAGTGGGGAAGCATATACCGGCCGCTGGGACTGTCTCCTTCGGGACCATGATGATTCGAGAGTTTGGCAGGCTATAGATTGGAAGGGGAAATTTCGGGTAGAAAATAAGATTGATGGGGATCCCACAGATGAGAAATTCAAAGAATATTTCGAAAATGTATTAAATACTAAAGAAAACAGTCTAGTTGATGAAAATATAGTCATTTGTAAATGTCCTATCCTAGATGATCAAATAACAGTCGAAGAAGCCCAGTCCCAGATCAATGAAATTAAACCTGATAAGGTTTGTGGTCCAGATGGGGTCTCCCCTGGTGTTCTTAGGTTGCTTCCAGTAGAATGGTTGTTGACACTCGCTGCTTTGTTTAACGCCCTTTTCCTGCGTGCACCTTATCCTAGTTTGTGGTCTTTGGCCAAGTTCTTTACGATTTTTAAGAAAGGCAACAGACAGGAACCCAAGAATTATAGAGGTATCACAGTTATTAACTGCTTAGCAAAGTTGTATGATATGATTCTTTGTTCACGACTTGAAACATGGTTTAAGCCTTACAGGGAACAGGCTGGGGCGCAGAGGGGACGTGGTTGCATGGAGCATATTGTGGCTTTGCGATTGTTGACGGACATGGCTAGGAGGAAGGGGAACAAACTCTTTGTCGTATTTGTTGATTTTAGTCAGGCTTATGATCTGGTACCAAGAGGAATGTTATTTAATGTTCTGAAAAGCTTAGGCTGTGGAGCTGTTATGTTGGCAGCCTTGATAGCTATTTATTTTTGTTTTATACATGAATGATCTAATTAAGCTTATTAAGAATAATTACAATCCTGATGGGTTTTTATCGTGGCTCCATTTATTAGTGTTAATGGATGATACAGTTCTCCTTGCAACTACCAAGGAAGGTATCATCCATAAGATATCATTATTGAAGCAATATTGTCACACTTATGGGATGAAAATTAATGCAAGGAAAACCAAGTTTTTTGTTGTTAGTGGAAAAGCACAAGACGGTAGGTCAATTGAAATCGATGGTCTTACAGTAGAATCTTGCTAGCAATATATATATTTGAGATCGATCTTTACTGCAGATGGCTCTGTGTCTTCCTCTATTCCGGCTCATGCTCGATCCAGGATGCCACATATCAATAAATTTGTTTCATTTTTGAATAAAAATAATGATATACCTTTTATTGTTAAAAAAAGAGTTTTTGATGCTGCTTTAATGTCAGCTGTCGTGGATGGGTGTGAGTCGTGGCTGAATGCGGACTTGAAGCCAGTAGTGAAGTTGTATAACTGGGGATTAAAACTATTGCTTGGCGTTAGAAAGACAACATGTAATGAATTATGTTATATTGAATCGTGGTACCCGCCATTACGAGATCTTGTTCGTAGCAAATAGAGAAAGTTTTTTAGTAAGATGTGGAGAGAGAGGTCTTCGTTGGAGGATGACCCTTTGATATTTTCAATTAAGACCGTATTAGGAGCCAGGTACAACACCAAGACTTACATAGAAGGACTTCTTAATGATAGTAGAGATGATGTAAAAATCGCAATGGAAACACTCAGACGTAACATCGTTAATTCTGACTCCTCAAGAAAAGTTACATATAGAGAAATCAATCCAGACCTCTTAGGTCATGACATCTATTCTGTTAGGTATAATGTTTTTGAATCAGATAGAGTCTCATTTACTAGGTTCAGAATTGCATCTCACTCTCTGGCCGTGAATGTAGGTAGGTGGTGTAGGAGGGGGAGAGGCCGTCTGCCTTTGGAGGAGCGGTTGGGTACCTGTGGAGCCATTCAAACAGAAGTACATGTAACACAAATAAGTATCAGAGATACCTATAATTTATCTAACATGAGGGATATATTTTCAAATCAGCGAACCCTGGCAGAGCAATGTAAGATTGTTAGCTTAATCCTTTATGAGTATTTATGAATATTTGTGAGGTGAAAAAAAATTAGAATAAAAATAGCTTTTTGGAGTAGATTTTTTTGGGATATAAATGTCAAAATTTTGTCCTTATTTTGTTTGCCATATGATAAACTCTTAGTTTTTGTTTTATCGTTGTATAAGATAGAAACCTGTTACTCTTACTTTTGTGTATATAATATTTTGCATTGCCAAGTGTAGTGTTTTGCCTTTTGTTGGACCAAATGTAGATAATTATTGTGAATGTGAGCTATGTATAATTGTTGTGGTCAATAAAATATCTATCTATCTATCTATCTATCTATCTATCTATTCTATCTTTATCTATATATATATAATATATATATATATATATATATATATATATATATATATATATATATATATATATATATATATATATATATATATATATAATAAATAATGTTAGTGTATTTGTGTTTGTGTTTAACTTAACCTGTTTATTACGGCACCCGTCACACTCGTTTCGTCAAAATGAATTATTACTTACGACGTTGAATTCAATGAGGATGGGAGCTTTGTATTGTTTAAGATTAACATTGTTTATCGAAATATTGAGACCATTTTGTTACGCTGTGATATTGCACATAATTATGTTTTTTTTTTCCTGAAAATTAGTAAAAGGAAAGTTTTAACAGAGTTATCAATGCCGAAGAAAAAAAGCTAGAGGAAACTAAACCGTATTAATGAAACAAGCCCGATAGCCATTGAAAATAGACAATCACAATTAATTAATATTTCCTGTCGAGCAGCGAAAAGTTAATCACCGCCATAGATTCCGACACTGAAAAGTAATTACGCTAATATTATGTCAACAGTTATTAAAACTAAATTATCTATCCAGAGCATCGCGACTGGAAGTAATCAGTTTTATTAGTTTTTATGACTTCAAATAATATTTGTAAATATATATATTTTAGGTCGGGATTCTCATCAGTAGCTTCCTGATTTAATATTATTTTTTTACGGAGATACCATAATAATACGACAGATTTACTTGTTTTCTTTCCAAATCTCAAGGAATAATCTTCAGAAGTTCTAACACATATAAGTTCTCTTTCAAGGAATTATTCTCATTCACTACTGTGCTACTTTTGGTCGGACATTTTTAGTGTTTTCATTATATATATGTGTGTGCGCGCACGCGCTCGTGTGTCTGTGTGTGTGTGCGAGTTCGACAACTTATACTTGGGACCCTAGTTGGGTTGATGTAAGTCAAATATTATCTCACATTTAAGATCCAATTACAGGTCTAATTCCATTTTCAATGGAGCCTTAATAATGGTTGGATATCATAGAAACTTGACAATGAATCTGATTCATTAAATTCTACATTTGGAAACC